>NW_017671972.1:126372-136465 GCF_001879085.1 Nicotiana attenuata | reverse complement strand
GGGGGGGGGGGGGGGGAGGGTATTCCTGATTTGCCATTGCCGCAGGGAGGGACTAAGAGCCTGTATGTCGGCTAGCCTTCGTTCGCGTATTCGGGAGGACGTCCCTATTCTCTGTTTCACTTTTCTCTTTTTTTATAAGAAGGAATAGCGGGTTAGAAGTACATAGAATCACCTGTTACCTTGGTCGGCTGTTCAGGTGACGAATGAGGGGGATTAGCCACGCTTCCCTCAACGGCTGCGTTCTTTAGATCTGGGAAGTTCCCTCGTTTGGCAATGAACTAGGGATCGCGCCGCAGGGCAGCTCGCCTAGTTCTGTATTCTGGTACTAGTTTACGGCCTGATGTCGGCTTCGACTTTGCGTGCAGCCCCATCACCGGTTGAGCTTTGGCATCTCGTGGGTGGACGATCCACTCCCCTCCCCCATTGGGGTCTCGAGTTCGAGTCCCAGTTCGTCTCAGTCCCGGGCGCGCAAAGATGGAAGAAATGTATGTCATACCACAAACATACAAACGAGGAGTATTTTAATCAGTAAATTATACAAGCATTGTCTCATACAGTAGGAGGGAAGGCGATATGCGCAGGATGTAGGTGTTGGGTACTAACCTGGAAATGGGATTACAGGCGCGTTTGATGTGCGTAGTCGTAGTCCCACCACGATGGCTCATGTTCACAATGCATCAGGGTTGCTGTTGTGGCGCAGCGCAGTTTTCGTGTGCAAAGCAGGCATAACTCCGGTTTCGCGTAAGGATTTAACCTTGGTTGATTCCGCAGTTTCGGGGGTTTATCGACTGGTTTCGCAAGTTGACATTCGTAGTGAAAGGGTGAAACTTCACCGAACGGGAGATAGAGTTAAGACCATGCTTGGATCTAGAGGGAACTAAGGCTTTAGCTAGAAAATTCCCATAGACGGCGCCAAATTGTTTTACCAAAAAAGTGTTAAACCTTTTCTTATAACGAATTAATAAGGAAATAGAGGATAAATCCTAGCCAAGGATAATTAGCTCTAGATCAAAGAATATTAAGTAGGAAAAATAGGATATAGTTAAGCTCATGAACTCTTTAAGATTGTAAAAGATATCAAATGTATATGACGGGCTTACATTCTTGACGCTACTATTCTGTAATGTAAAATAAAGAAGAAAAAGAAGGTGCACCATTAACAGCTACATGATCTATCTTTATTGATTCCATAATGATGATTACAAAGATCAGCAGCCAAGTTCTAAACCTTCTCTTGTTTTTCCTGAGAAACATTCTCTCGTTCTTCTGTGTTCAGAGAGGAAGAAAGTCCCCCTTTCTCATTCTCTTACTGTGTATATATATATAATAGGTATTCCTCTTTACTCAACGGTCCTTAGCCAGGATACCCTAATCTGCCAATTGCACTTAGGTCGACCTCCCTAAGTGCCATGGCGTGTACTTCGCCATACAAGCTTTCTGATGGTTCGACCTCGGCCGTGGCCGAGATGCTCGTCGTGATGGTGCCTTATGAATACAACCACGGCTCAATCGACCCCTCGCCATTCCTTTTTGTGCCGATTCTCGTGTGGTCAGATTTCGACCCATATACTCTTAATTATACATTTCGTTTGAACTCTATCCACTACAAAATCATTTCAGGCATTGAGAAAGGATCTTAGTTAGGAATGCAGGAGACCACGTTGGTGCTGCAACAAAACGTGATCCCAAAATTAATAAGAAACAGATTGCACTGTGCCTCACCTCTGCTTCTATTTTGGAACTCTGCTTAATGTTTGCATTCTCTGTCTAAGCTTTCAGTAGAAATAAGAGCATTTTTAACGTTCCCAAAACTAAACAAATAGAAAGACTGCAGTCTGATGCTACTCAATTGATATTTGTTCATTAGATTCGGCATTGCACACACGAAATCAACATGGCATAAGCATGATATTTCAAAGTTAAAATCTTGCAATTGGAAAGCTGGATCAAGAAAAGAACAGAATAAAAAGGACAAACAAATATCTTTAATTAGGCTGTTTATAGCATGCGAGTGCACAATAAACATGAGGTGAGGCTTTTGGAATCTCGAGCCTGTTTTGGCTCTCTCTGCCAATACACACACATCACTAACGCCATGCCAATAGCCGTTATAATCTAGAAGGCTAAAATGACTTCATTCTACTCTTCTGATACTAGGAGATCCCTCTAGCCAGGTCCGCAGTCCAGTGGGCAGTGGCTAACAGATTTGTGGCTGATACTTCTAGAGTTGGCCGAAGGAGTGCGCGAGGTAAGCCAGCGATCCAACCAGCGGGGCATTAATGTAAGTGGCTGGCTCCGATTGTTCATAATCTGAGCGCTGGTCTGGAAAGTTGTCATGCTGATCCGGTCCACCAACCACGGCTCCCACCAGAATATTCGGGTTTGGATTCTGCGAATTATACATGCTGAACCCGGATGAGCATTGTATCTTTGTTGGATGCACCACCATAGATGGCAAAGACGATCCCCGATGGTGAATCCTCAGCGGGTACCTAGTCCCATACCCCACCATATACGACATTTTTAATGGATTATCTCCTAACAAATAGTCCACCTGGACGATGGTACGGAATTGATTAGTATAATAGTCTTCCCAAATCCACATACTTTAAAATGGTACGGAATTCATGATTAAGTAATTTATTCACCTACCTACCTGCTTTTTGGCAAGATTTCGTAGCATTTTTGGCGTGACAAGAACGCCACCACAATTGACAGCCATGTGAGCGGAGGTCAAGTACTTGGCATAGGTTACCAGCAGGAAAGAGGTGGACGTCACATACTGCATGTTGCTGTCACTCATAGTGAAGAGTAGCCCTCCTGCAAGAATTTATTTTCAAACTAGTATGAATTAAATCATCCACCAACAAGATAATACGAGAACAACCTGGAGTATATTGTGCTTGAGACATGGGTGTCCCTGGGATGACGGAGCAAATGTAGTTGTCTGCGTGACTCTTGTAATCATGGAGAGATTGAAGCTTTTGAACAAGAAATGCCTGAAGATTATATAACCCGAAGAAAAAGAAGAAAGAATTCCAAATAATTAGTGATGACTGAGGCAGAGTTGTCAATATTCCAGCGAGAAACAACAGAGGAAAATAAAAATTAAACCTTGGAAAGAAGAATCCTTGCTCCAACATGCTTGTTGTCCCAACAAAATGTCTTATCACTCTGGTCGGCCCCAAGGTTTTGACCGTTTCTTTCGATATAATTTAGGTAAAAAGGGTTCTTCGTGGCTCGATGCAACCAAGCAGCACCCCATAACAGCTCGTCCTTCATTTTTATTAATACAACAGCCAAAAATGTTACTCCTTTAATTAAAAAACACAAACTTATTTTCAGCCCAATCAAGCTTCATTTGAAGAAATCATGTTAAACTGTGATATATAACAGAAAATTTGTCAAACCTGGTATCCGGAATATGAGCAATAAAAGGGGCACACAATGTTCTTTAATCCATCGCTATAGGAACCTCTGTACTTGTCCGCAAATTCAAACACCTACAAACCAATATGTAGGAATAATGTTTTGTTCTCGATTGGAACTATAATTATGTGCAGAATTAATAGTGGTGTTTCTGTTTAGTCATAATTGTAACATGGAGGTAATTAGCAATTAATACCCTGATGGCCCTCCTCACAAGGAGCTTAGAGTAAGTGGGATCACTTTTTCTGAAGACCAAAGAAGCAGCAGAAAGAGCAGCAGCAGTCTCTGCAGCAACTTCAGTCCCTGGAGTGTTTTTGTCAATCTTGAATACACTTCTTGGGGTGTCCATATCCTCAGGTCTCTCCCAGCAAGCATGGTCACTTCCTGCTTCCCCCACCTATTAACAACGTTTTAAAGTAAACAACATCAACAACAACAAACCCACTGAAATTCCACAAGTGAGGTTTGGGGAGGGTAGTGTGTAGGCACATCTTACCCCTACCTTACGAAGGTAGGGATGCTGTTTCCGATTAACTTAAGTTCCTGAGATATTAGGCAATACATATATGACCTGAACAAATATGGTGTCTGGATAGGCAGTGGCCTTGAGAAGATAGTCAGTAGCCCAGCGAATGGCTTGTCTTGCATTCTGGAGCTCTGCTTTCATCAGTCCACCAAATTCAATCACACTCCATGATAGCATTGTGGTAGTGAATGCCATTGGGAACCCAAACTTCACATTGTCTCCTGCGTCATAATATCCCCCAACCAAATCAACCTGCTTTTTCCCATATATTTCACCCCAAAAATCAAGAAAAACACATAAGTATCAAGTTTATGTTCTTTTTAACAACTTAGCCGCTAGAAAGAAAGAGGAGCAATTCTAATGACATACATGCAATGCGGAGCCATCTGAAAGAGCAGAGTCTCTACGCCAAGTGATTCTCTGGCTAGGAGGGAGCTTGCCTGACCTCTGACCCTCAAAGAAAAGAATGGATTTGGTGAGAGCATCTCTGTAATTGTGAGAGGCAAAGTGAGGATGACGGCCATGGTGGCCAGGGTGGGCACTGCAATGAAGCAGAGAGGTAGTGAAGCAGAGCAGAACAAGTAAAGCTAGTTTGGAGCAAGAAAGGTAGTAAAAGAAAGCCATTTGGACTGAGAGTATACACGCTAACTCTGCCCAACTAATTACCAACAAGCAAGGCTGCAGATTAAGTAAACGAGTACCCCCTCTATTTATAAGGCAAAACAAAAAAAAGATGCAGCCTGTCGCAATCATTAACCCCCAATGCAACTCCAATTAGCATTTAGCAGTAGTAGTAACTTCTTTTGGCTTTATTTAAATAAGAAAGAATACCCTAAACCCCCTAAACTATCACCTTTTTATCACTTATGTGTTTAAATTATCTGGTGTCCTACCCCCTTAACTATATCCCCTTATACATTAAAAAGCCCCTCGTCAATTTTTTAATATGTAAGATAACTCACCAAAAGGCGTGTGAAAGATGAAATTATACATAAAAATGACCCCAATTGGCTGTGTCTAATGGTTAATCACTGTTACCCTCTTTAGAAAATTTAATTTTTCTATTTTTCCTCTATTTTCTTTGTATTCTAGCCTTTTCTTCATTTTTTTTAATCTTTCTTCTTATGTATTTCATCTTGAAAAAAATTCTTCTCTTATTTCTTCTAAAATTATCTTTCTTCTTCATTTAGGTCTTCTTCTTTCAACACCATTTAATTTGTCCACCAAAAGCCCATAATTTTTACCAAACCTTAACTAAATTTTTTACCAAACTCTATTTTTTTAATCACAAATCTCGTATTAAACTAAAATTTTCAGTGAAATCGAATGTTAATGGGAAAAATCTAATGTTTAATCAAAGTTTAATAGCGACAATCACGATTGAAATACGGTGTAGCCATTATCGGAGGAGATGGAAGAGATTTTTTTTAATTTTTTTTACAAATGACCACGTGTTTATCCCTTCACCCTCTTTTTTTTTTAACCCCCCAAACATTTACCCATTTAATAATTTTTTATTATTAGTTAAAATTCTTAATTAAATTGATATTTAGATAAGGCTGAGTAAACAGAAGGGTGTATCACATGCACCACTAAAAAATCGACGAGGGTTTTTTAATATATGGGGGTGTATAATTAAAGGAGTTTTGGGAATACCGGATTGGTTAAGTAGGTAACTGACAAAAACATGATAGTTTAGGGGGGTTCAGAGTATTCATTCTAATTTGATACTTAAAGAGCTCACCAAGAGGATCGAGTCTGGAGAGAAGAAGATTGAAGACAATGACAAAAAGGTGGAAACTTATAACTCTCGTGTCGACCAAATACCGGGAACACCTCCAGTTTTGAAAGGATTAAATGCCAAAAAATTCATACAAAAACCATTCCCTCAGAGCGCGGCTCCGATGCCTATTCCTAAAAAGGGCCTCGATAGAAAAACTTTGTAATGGGACAAACGGTTAGATGAACAGTGTCCATACAGAATAGTCGAGCCCCGATGGCAAAACATGTACGCATGTATCAGTTATTTGAAGAAGCATTCTGTTTATATCAAAAACACTTTGTGTCACAAAGAAGTGTACTATTGTACGAGCTCTACACTTATAATCCTACAGGAAACGACTCAAGAGCCAAAACACAAATGCAACACCGAGATACTGGGGGACTATCATCGACAGTCAGCACATCCGAGTCGTCGAAAACTCAGACTCATAAGACCTCAAAGAGGCATCCCCTCGATAAAAAGGCCAAGTCCAACATACTCGGGGACTAACTTTTCGAACAAGTTCGAAAGGTTATCGGGAAACAAGTCCAAGAGATATACCTGAAGGCTACGACCGTATTAAAGACTACGGTCATATAAAAAAGCTACGGCCGAAATCATGCTGCTTGGAGACGTCTGAATTCTGCCATAAATTAAAGGCCTTCAAACACTTTGAAAAATCGGTTAAATCAGGCTACCTCGGCAAAAGCAAATAATGGGCTTCCATAAAATCAGACCCGGAATAAATTAAAGGCTTCGATAACATCAGCCTTCGAAACAACCTCAAGAGGTATTGGAATATGTTTACATAAACAAATTACTAATAAGGTCCCGATACGTCGAACCTTCGAAAAACCCAAACGGGTACAAAAAATACATGCTAAGGCATACAAAAATTTTCACTAGGTCCTTTAGCCGGAAAAAGGGAAAAATTATAGCCACTTTAGAGGCCGACTCGGCCTAACTTAAAGAGCCTAAGGGCCAACCTATAAGAGCCTAAGGGCCAACTCAAAGATCCTAAGGGCCAAACTATAAGAGCCTAAGGGCCAAAATACATAGAGTTCGAGATCTTGCTCTCACTCAACTCGGACTCAAGAGTCCCGACATCCCAAGCTTGCATCAAATCAATTTAAATTTAGCTCGAGGATTAACAAAACCTTAAGGGGGTATTATATTGATCAATAAAAACCTAAGGGTTTATTATGTTCTGAGTCCAAACCGATACTTGGATTGATCATTTGAGTTGTACAATCAAAATCTTCCACAAATGAGAACAAAATGAAATTTAAACAAAGAGGTCCTTTTGTATTTCCAAGAGATGTTTACAAAAGATATTTACAAAACCCATGAGGGGTCCTTGCACAAAAACACAAAAACAAAATAAAGAAACCTAAACCTACTTCGGGGCCACATCTTCGGCAGCTGCATCTTCAGGAGCCATGTCTTCGAGAGCCCCATCCTCGAGGACTTCATCTTTGTCTCCTACACTCTCGGAGTCACTGGCTGAATCCTCGTCATCAGAAAGCAAAGCGGCAGCCTCTTCTTCCAAAGTCTTTGACCTTTCAATATCGGCTGAGAGATCGAAGCCGCGAGCATGCACATGTTTAAGGGTTTCTCTCCGGGACTGTCGCCTGGCATGGTCAAGTGCACATGATAGCTTAACCTTGGCCGCAACAGAGATCTCCTTTGCCTGGGTGTTAGCTACTTCAGCGTCAGCTCGATACGAATATATAAATGCCTCTGCTTCAGATTTGGCCTTAGCAAGCTCAGCAGTAGATTTAGCTTCAAGCTCCTCGATTTTGTGGCTCCGAGCCAAGCTATCCTCCTTCACACTTTGAAGTTGGCGTTCGATTGAAGCCAGTTGCTCCCGAAGAGTATCTTTCTCCAAGGCGAGACGGTCCATGCCTTGCCTCCACCCTATGGTCTCTGCCTCCTTCATCTTGAGCTCCTCCCAGAGCTGCTCCACTAGCTCGCCCTGCTGTTGAGCCTACAAATTTGAAATGTTAGCCGATCAACCGGGCAAATGCTTAACAAAACATCAAAGGGTATATTACCGTTTCGATAAGCTCGGTCTATTCTTGACGAGCCTTTGCTAGTTTGCCTTGAAGATCGTTGATCCCCTCCTCTTTCTTGACATAGATGGTTTTAAGACCGTCCATCTCTTCCGAGATTTTCTTAAGCTTGGCCTCACATCGAGCAAGCTCAGGTCGGGACTTGGAGAATGCTTCTTTATTGAGCATCACAACCTTCACAAAAAGGGAAAAAGTTAGACTCAGAACAACAAGGATAAATCGCATGCGTAATTTTGATGGACAGAAACTAACTTGTTTGAAGAGCCGATGGGCCTCGTCGAAAATTAAAGAAGCATCTGTTGATACCCAATTTTTTCCTATATATATTTTATATGCAGAGTACCTTCAAAACAACATATGTATATATATATAAGTATATCCAAGTGTTTCCTTATTTTTTCTTAATTTTAAAGATTTTTTTAAATCAATTTATTCCCCTATTTTATACATAAAAAATCCAATAATTATCACTAAATTATCATTTTTTGGTGATTCATTGGTTGAACTTTTATGTTTTTTTGCCAAAATATGGCTAAGGTAATTTTTACATATTTTTTACAATCTCATTTAGTATTTTTAAAGCTAATTGCACATAATTGCAATATTAGCCATTTATAGGTTTAAATTGGTCTCATATTTATAAAATGTGATCCTACATTTTTAAATTGTTAAATATATATTATACATCATTTTAGTACCTTTAATTTATTTTCAAAAATTATTTTATTATTTTTTATAAATCAAACGGGAAAAATTGGCTATTTAACTGTTAGCCCAATTTTCATTTCGATTATAGCCCAATTCTGACCCCAATCTAAATCAATTGATACCAATTGAACCCCCGACCCAATTCCAATTTAATCCAACCCAAACCCATCTTCATAACCCGTCCACTCGCCCGTTTTAATCCAGGCCGTTGATCATTCAGATCAACAGCCAATAACCACCCTTACCTTAATTAGTTCTAAACGACCCCCTAAACCCTATCATTTTCTCACCATACGCCGCCTCTAAATCCCTCCTCTCTAAAACAATCTCTGCAACACCCCCCAAACCCTAGCCGTCTCCACCCTAATCTACCATAATCCATGGCTTTCCAGGGTCATCTAAGACCTGTATCAGCCTTCCATGGCTTCTACGTGTTTGGTTCTGTGGTCTCATGACCAGACTCTGAAGGGGCTTGGTCCAGTCTTTGCTCGATGACCTTTCTCCGGTCGTCTCTGACCTTTCTCCGGCCAACCATGGCCATTCGAGTCAGACCTTTGACTCTCCTATTTAGATCGATAACTTTCAAGGCCTTTCTCGTTGCTTTTGGGTTCTTCTGAAACCCTAATATCTAAGACCTTTTCGACTTCTTCCAGATCTACCTTAGATCCATGCTTGCCATGTGTTTTTAAGCATCTTCTCGAAATTTCTTTAACTTTGCCTTCAAAACGACTCTTTATCTTTTTCGCTTAGGGTTTTTCTTTTAAATTATTTGAAACCTCTTCTCTGATCTTAACGTGTTTCTGATTTTATTATGTTTTGCTCATGTCGTTCTCCTATCTGAGTTTAGCATATTAAAAACCCTAATTTCATGTGGGTTCATTCGAGTTTCTGAAGCTGCTCGCTAAGTATTTGTTTGATTTATTTGTTTTTTAAACTCGATTGATGTTGAAAACCCTAATTTCTTTTGGGTTCATTCGAGTTTCTGAAATTGTTTTCTAGTATTTGTTTGATTTATTTGTTTATCATCTTTTAATCTTGACTATTGTTGAAAAAACCTATGTCTTTGGGTCTGAAACTATTCGTTTGAATGCCTGACTCGATTTGAAAGTTCCTTATTTCAGAACCTCTTTTCTTTGTGTGAATCCCCTGATTTTGGGTTTTACTATCTTTAAAATTGGACTATGCTTGAAACCCTAACTCTTCAGAAGGGTTTTCTCATCTGTTACTGCAAGACCCCTTTGCATGCTCCTGATACTCTATTTTTCTTCACTATTGATTCAATATGACTTGACCTACTGGACTATCATGCTTCGAATGTTTGCTATCTACTGACTTTGTGCTACTGTTGCATGCTGTTTCTTTTGCCAATAGGTTTGGCCTCGCATGTCTATTGTTTGTGCACTCTATTTATATGCTGAGGTTCCTTCTTTGATTGATTTCAAAACTTGTCTTTTTGTGAACTCTAATTTTTTACTCGCCTGTTAAAGTAATTGATCCCTTTCCTTATTTTGCCTTACTGAATCTTTTTCCCAAAATAAGTGTATCTCTGTACTTGGACTCGATTGCTTACTTAATGTTTTACTACTTCTTTTATGG
>NW_017671972.1:124134-124298 GCF_001879085.1 Nicotiana attenuata | reverse complement strand
CGCTTTAGTACCTTAACGGGGTGGGAAGGGTAGATATGGATATGATGACCGGTGCGCTAATACCACGTGTAGCCCCTCTTTTGAGGAGTGATTACCGGGTATTGCATTGATGTGATCCATATTATAAATAAACCTAGGACCGCCCACTCCCCCCCTTCCCCTCT
>NW_017671972.1:108797-123994 GCF_001879085.1 Nicotiana attenuata | reverse complement strand
TGTTGATTGCACAAATTCACAAAGAACTGTCTGGCCGGGAACCACACTAGTGGATCCTGAGGGGTGCCTAACACCTTCCCCTTAGGATAATTTCAAGCCCTTACCCTATCTCTTGTTATCAAACAACTTAGAAA
Source organism: Nicotiana attenuata (assembly GCF_001879085.1). Lineage (NCBI taxonomy): Eukaryota > Viridiplantae > Streptophyta > Magnoliopsida > Solanales > Solanaceae > Nicotiana > Nicotiana attenuata. Next base: position 123,860 of record NW_017671972.1, on the reverse strand, counting down.
TGAATCTTGTAGGTTTCCTAATGCACCTTAAATCATTAAGTGGCAACTCTTCAAATGCAAAACCCAGTTCCCAAAAGGAACGAGTTGTCCTATACCCAAAATGTCATAAACCCGATCTCCCGATGCAAAGAGGGAAAAAGGGGGCGCGACAGCATGACGACTCTGCTGGGGACATATGCTTTTACTATTTCAGATTATTCTTGTGAATTTGTACCTCTCCCTATGTGCAATTATCTGTTTAATTCCTTTAAGCATTTAATTTCTTCTTTAGAAGCAAAACTGACATATTTTTCTTGTTTTCTTTTCTTTATTGCTTTAAATTATGAAACTGTTGTATTTGTCGCTTTCTTAATGTGCAAATACATGCCAACATGCTTTTAATTATTGCATAATCATGCTCAACATCATATTCCACTCGTGCTAAAATAAATACTATAGCAACGCTTATAATGAGTGGTTGCGCTCTTCCTATATCATTACCCCTAAATTCGAAAAGGCATATTTGCGATAAAACTAGTCGATCAATGGCGTAGTCGACGGTTCCGTGCCTTCCCCCTTGAGTTGTCCGCTCAAGGGTACCAGTCTAAAACCACATAGAAACCTTACTCTGTTCAAACTGTGCATGCATCATGGTCAAACCTAGCTGGGTCAATTATGTTGTCCACATAACAATCCTTTAAGATAGACTTGTCCAAAAGTCCACCGGGTTTCCCTAAACCCAAACGGACATCATCATGTTTTGTGCATTTATTTGGAGAACTAAAATGCGTCATGCTAATTATTGGTATTAAATAGTCGAGTCTGGAGGGGGTAAGGACCTAACCTTATTTGCCTTGCAGAAATATGAGGCACGAAGTCCCCAGATTCGGCATGGTCACCAACATCCATCCAAGGTTGCTAAGCAGGTGGAAAGATCTTCACTCTAGTGATTAAACTCTCGTCCGAAAATATCTGGGAAATCTACCATCCATCCTGGAGATTCAACCTAACAACATGAAAAGGGTTGAAGATTATCAAGATGCTGAAGGAACCGAAGACGGATATCTACCCAGGGCCTACCTATTGCTGGGACTTCGCGAGTTGGGGAAGCTGTTCGATGGAGCAAAGGATGCCGAATCTGGGGAGGGTCCTTCTGGGACCAAATAGATAGGAGTTTATCTTTTCGCTTTATAAAATGTAATAAGGCCAATGGCCATTAGTGATTTTATTTCTTGTTTATTTAGTGTCGTTTTGGGATTCCTCTATTTTTTATCAATAAAATGAAGCATTTAGCATTCTAAGTTCTCCAAATCAACTTGTCGCTAGACCTACCTCGGGCAACAGAGGTCCCCAAATTAGGACACGATTTACATTCTCGCATTATGTGTTTAAATATTGCAATACTTCCTATAATCCTCACTAACTTGTTTACCTTTTTGTTTTATTTTTTGTTCTGTTATTCCCCTCCCCAAAGGTTAGTTCGTGCACTCTGGCATTATCATCTTACTTCACAATATCCAAAGGGGCACATCTCAATAATTGTACCATCAGGACAACCAGTGCCCGATGAGCCTCGGGGTAGCAAGGCTAAAACAAACATCATGCACTGTTTTTGTTTACTAAATGATTTTCTTTTCGCATTTTAATTCCCGCAATAAGATCTTCAATGTTCAAACAGTTATGAAATTTATCAAAGCATTTCGACTTTTCTTATGAATCAACACTCATTATTATTTTTCCCTCATTACTTTACTTATACAGCATTACTATTACTTATCTTGATGAACCAATGACTGTGACATGCCATGAGACAACGCAACAAACGAACATTGATTCAGGAGATGACATACCAGAGGAGATCGTCAAAGAAGTTGAGAACTTTGAGAACAGACCTAAGTCCAACCTGGACGAGACATAAATTGTTAACCTGGGAGATGCAGAATATGTCAAGGAAACACGAATCAGCGTTCACTTGTCGCCGTCAGAAAAGAAGGAATACACAGAATTTCTAAAGGAATATGAGGACATATTCGCCTGGTCATATGATGACATGACTGGTCTAAGTACATCTATTGTGGCCCATAAACTGCCAACTGATCCGACATGTCCGCCGGTAAAGCAGAAGCTCAGAAAGTTCAAGCCAGATATGAGTTTGAAAATCAAAGAAGAAGTCACTAAGCAAGTCAAAGCTAAGGTTCTCAGGGTAGTAGAATATCCGACATGGTTAGCCAACATTGTACCAGTACCAAAGAAGGACGGGAAGGTAAGAGTCTGTGTCGACTACCGGGATCTCGACCGGGCCAGTTCGAAAGACGACTTCCCCTTGCCAAATATACACATCCTGATCGACAATTACGCCAAGCACAAGTTACAGTCATTCGTTGATTGCTTCGCCGGTTATAATCAGATCTAGATGGATGAGGAAGATGCTGAGAAAACAGCTTTCATTACGCCGTAGGAAATGTATTATTATAAAATGATGTCGTTCGGCCTGAAGAATGGAGGGGCCACCTACATGAGGGCCATGACTACCATTTTTCACGATATGATACACAAAGAAATTAAGGTATATATTATCATCAAGTCCAAGAAGTCCATTGATCACATGGAATATTTGAGGAAGTTCTTCAACAGATTGCGAAGGTACAACTTGAAACTGAATCCCGCAAAGTGTGCATTTGGGGTTCCCGCCGGAAAGTTGCTTGGGTTTATCGTGAGTCGCCGAGGAATAGAACTGGATCCATCAAAGGTCAAAGCCATTCAAGAACTCCCACCGCCAAAGAACAACAAGGACGTAATGAGTTTCTTGGGAAGACTTAACTATATCAGCCGGGTCATAGCACAATCCACGGTTATCTGTGAGCCAATCTTTAAGATGTTGAAGAAAGATGCCACTACCAAATGGACTGATGACTGCCAGAAGGCCTTCGACAGAATCAAGGAATAACTGTCAACACCACCAGTCTTGGTCCCGCCCGAGCCAGGTAGACCTCTATTACTCTACATCGCAGTACTAGATGGAGCCTTCGGTTGCATTTTGGGGCAGCATGATGAAACGGGGAGAAAGGAACAAGCCATTTACTATCTCCGCAAGAAGTTCACTCCCTACGAAGCCCGGTATTCTCTTTTGGAAAGCACCTGCTGTGCTTTGACTTGGGTAGCTCAGAAGTTGAGACATTACTTCTGTGCCTATACGACGTATCTCATATCAAGGATGGATCCTTTAAAGTACATCTTTCAGAAGCCCATGCCCACTGGCAAGCTAGCCAAGTGGCAAATCCTGTTGAGTGAATTCGACATTGTGTACATAACTTAGAAGGCGGTCAAAGGACAAGCATTGGCAGACCACCTTGCTGAAAACCCCGTGGATGGAGAATATGAACCTTTGAAAACATATTTTCCCGATAAAGAGGTATCATTCATAGGAGAAGACATTGCAGAATCCTATGATGGTTGGAGAATGTTCTTCGATGGAGCAGCAAACTTCAAAGGAGTTGGCATAGGAGCAGTCTTGGTGTCAGAAACCGGTCAGCATTATTCGGTGTCTGCCAAACTCAGGTTCCCCTGCACCAACAATATGGCCGAGTATGAAGCCTGCATCTTAGGGCTCAAGATGGCCATTAACATGAATGTGCAAGAGCTGCTAGTGATCGGAGATTCAGATTTACTCATACATCAGGTGTGTGAAGAATGGGCAACCAAGGACTCCAAGATACTCCCGTATCTGCATCATGTACAGGAATTGAGAAAGAGGTTCACAAAGACGGAATTCCAACATGTCCCCAGAGTCCAAAATGAGTTCGTCGATGCATTGGCTACCCTGTCATCTATGATACAACATCCAGACAAGAATTTCATTGATCCTATTCCCAAAAAGATCCATGATCAGCCAGCTTATTGTGCCCAGATTGGAGAAGAGGCAGACGGAAAGCCTTGATTTCATGATATCAAGGAATATTTGGCAAAGGGAGAATACCCAGAGCTTGCCAATCATACTCAGAAACGCACACTGCGGAGATTATCCAACAACTTCTTCCACAGTGGAGGAATCCTATATAGGAGGACTCCTGATTTGGGACTACTGAGGTGTGTCGACGCAAAGGAAGCATCCAAGCTGCTAGAAGAAATTCATGCTGGGACCTGTGGTCCATATATGAACGACTTCGTCTTAGCAAAGAAGATACTCCGGGCTGGTTACTTTTGGATGACTATGGAAACAGACTGCATCCAGTATGTCCGAAAATGCCACCGCTGTCAAATACATGCAGATATGATAAAGGTACCTCCAAGCGAGCTTAACACAACAAGCTCACCATGGCCGTTTGCCGCCTGGGGAATGGACGTCATTGGATCAATTGAGCCTGCCGCTTCCAACGGACACAGATTCATCCTAGTGGCGATTGACTACTTCACCAAGTGGGTCGAAGCAGCATCTTACAGAGCAGTGACTAAGAAAGTCGTGGCAGACTTTGTCCGCGACCGCACTGTTTGTCATTCGGGATTCCAGAGTCAATTATTACTGATAATGGCTCCAACCTCAATAGCGACTTGATGAAAGCTATGTGTGAAACCTTCAAGATCAGGCATAAGAATTCTACAGCCTACAGGCCTCAAATGAACGGAGCTGTGGAAGCCCCCAACAAGAATATCAAGAAGATATTGAGGAAAATGATAGAGTAGCATAAACAGTGGCACGAGAAGTTATCATTTGCTCTATTAGGGTATCGCACCACAGTCCGCACATCAACTGGGGCAACCCCCTATATGCTGGTTTATTGTACAGAAGCCGTCATTCTCGCCGAAGTAGAGATTCCTTCCTTAAGGATCATACAGGAAGCTGAGCTCGATAATGCAGAATGGGTGAAAAGTCGTTACAAGCAGCTAGCTCTTATAGATGGAAAAAGAATGAAATCAGTGCGTCATGGTCAACTTTATCAGAACAGAATGTCCAGAGCCTTCAACAAGAGAGTCAAGCCCAGACAGTTCACGCCAGGGCACCTGGTATTAAAGAAAATGTTTCCGCATCAAGACGAGGCCAAAGGGAAGTTCTCTCCCAACTGGCAGGGTCCGTACATGGTTCACCGGGTTTTGACAGGAGGAGCCCTCATACTTGCAGAAATGGACGGAGAGATCTGGCCAAAGCCGATTAATTCAGATGCAGTCAAGCGTTACTATGTGTAATCTTTATGTTTTCCCTATATGATGTAAATTGAACTACGCCTGACCTGATTCCCGTCTAAGAGGGGATACGTAGGCAGCCCTATGGGTTCGGTCACAATTCAATAAATTTTTCATTTCCCCCCGAAATTGGTAACTGGGGCAGAATTTTGAGAAGGACCCTCAAAATTCCGAAGTACTGTCAGCCGATCACCGCACGAGCAACAGTCAGAAACGTCAACCCATCAAACTGGGGCAGAATTTTGAGAAGGACCCTCAAAATTCCATAGCAGGGCAATGTCTCGAACCGCGTCACAGTCGTTGGTTCATCTAAAAACTATTTTAATTATACATTTACGTCATACTTTCACAAAATCATGCATGTTTATTATTGAAACAGCTTCATTAGCAACGCTACCCCGATGATACCGATGGTATCGCCAGATCAAAGACGAGCAGATCAAGCAAAGCCAGGGGATGCGAACTAACCTTCCCCTTTATAAAACTCACGATTTTTCTTTAGATGCAGGAACCAGGATCACGAAATCATTGAACACACTGTACGTCCATATAACAAACATTGTTCAGAACACGATTCTCCGAACCGTTGCACTTACCAACATCTGCTATCAGCACGCACCCATAACGTTCCGTATGTCACGATGCTCCCAGTAATCACCACGCCGCAATCTGCTATCAGCTAAGAAACTCTACTATCATTTGCTATTTTATTTCTTGTATAAGGCTACCATTTTGCCTTCCAACTTGCATAAGGCTACCATTCTGCCTTCCAACTTGCATAAGGCTACCATTCTGCCTTCTAACTTGCATAAGGCTACTATTCTGCCTTCTGAGGTTAAGCTCTACCTCTATCTGCATTTGCATTGCATAAGGCTACCATTCTGCCTTCCAACTTGCATAAGGCTACTATTCTGCCTTCCGAGGTTAAGCTCTACCTCTATCTGCATTTGCATTGCATAAGGCTACCATTCTGCCTTCCAACTTGCATAAGGCTACTATTCTTTCTTCTGAGTTTAATCTCTACCTCTATCTACATTTACATTGCACGGCTGAAAGATCGCCACATTGCACGGCTAAAAGATCGCCACATTGCACGGCTGAAAGATCGCCACATTGCACGGCTGAAAGATCGCCACATTGCATGGCTGAAAGATCACCACATTGCACGGCTGAAAGATCGCCACATTGCACGGCTAAAAGATTGCCACATTGCACGGCTGAAAGATCGCCACATTGCATGGCTGAAAGACCGCCACATTGCACGGCTGAAAGATTGCCACATGCTACTGCATCCTTCATGGGCTAAAATATCGCCAACTTATCCAAAGGCGTCATCGTTCGGAGGCACCATCCTCATAGCCCGAGAACACCATGTCTGGCCTGAGGATCCCTTTCAATCTTTTGCATATCATTATTCAAAGGAATCATGGTTCGGAGGCACCATTTTCATAGCTCGAGAGCATCATTTCATAGCCTGTGAATCTTTTACTACACGCTTCATGGCCCAGGACATCATGGTCTAAAGACGTCATCATAACCGTCCGAAGACAACATTCATGGTCCGACGGGAATTTGCATTATGTCAAAATTTACGCACAATATATGCTTTGCATTACTTATTTGCAGGTAAATCGGCAAGCAACAGCCGTCCCGACATGAGCGTTTCCGCCCCAGTGTCCACGGCCACATCAAACCTGACTACTCTCGTAAGCCTTTCATTCACCCTGACCGATACATTGCGTCTGTTCTTGGAGAATACCTGTCAGCATACTCCGTGTCACACCTCTTTTTTTTACTACGCAACCTTATTACGAGGTTGAGTTAGAAGAGTTTTTCTAGTTGAAGTGACGTTTTGAAAAGGGATTATTTATTATCTAGAGTCGCCACTTGGAATTGAGTTTTGGTGTTCCAAGTCACCTTTTATGGAATCCCTTATCAAAAGGAAGATTTGACTCCTAATTTATGGTCTACGAAAACAGAAGACTGAGTAAGGAATTCTGTTGACCGAGGGGAAGGTGTAAGGCACCCCTTGAGTCCCGTGGTTCTAGCACGGTCGCTTTATTGACTAATATAAGGCTTAAATAAAATTTTAGCTATTCTTGTATGCTATTGATTAAGGCTTATTTATTACCGCTTAATTAATTATTATATTTTATTAATTGTGTTCATCAAGATGCGGTACACACACAAGGTATTCTTTGAAATTGAATGTTAAACCAAGGTACTAAATGTACACATGGTCAAAACATAATTGTTTTAAATTTGAAAGGTAACAAGACGCAGGAATGCGTACATGATCCGTTTATTATTTAAACATATCAATCCAAGGTTCGAGTATGAACACATGTGCTAATACTCAAAGCACGCGTAAAGCTTTTCTAGCATTTTTAGAGTAATTCAATTATTTTGTCTCTTTCAGATTCAAGGCATTTATTATTATTAAGATTGTTTTGCCAAAGTTATACGAACGCATACCTTGGTTTTAATTTTGGAACTTGTAATTTTGTCACGTGAACTTCACGCAGCAAACAAGAAAAGCACAAATATTAATACAAGTTTATCAATGAGATTAATCATATGAACTTTCAACGAACCAATCTTGAAACATATTCGACAGAAGACAAATCAAATTGAGCACACTCAGATGCAAACTCAATTATATCAAACTCAAAAACTAAATCGAAACAAAAGTACCCAAAACATTAATGAGACAATAAATTATATAAGTGTAGTGTGGGAGTTGTGGAGAGAAAATGTGAGTAGTGCATTGTGTGTGCATTGTGTCGTGTGGGAGTGGGGATCATGGGATGGTTTAATTTTTAGTTTTTTTTCTTTTAACTAACTCTAGACTAACAAATATATATATATATATATATATAAAAGAAAAGTGAAATATTTAAATATAATTTAATGACACTAAAAAAAATATTATAGCGTATATGTTTTTTTTTTTAATTTTCTTAAATAAAACCTATTAAGAGTAAGATAAAAATTTAAAATAATAAGATTAGACCTAAAAGAAATATTTACACTAAACTAGTTTGGGTGTGGTCAAAAATTAGTTGTTCACACTCCGCCGACGGATCCTGAACTACATACGGCCTGATTCCTATAAGACCAAAGATATGTAGGCAGCTCAGAAGCCAGGACGCAGTCTATCTTCTTCAAACCGCTTCGTTCGGTCAAAATTTGGCCATCATATCTTTACCTGACAACTGTTTCATCCTTCCCGGGTAAAGAGGGGCAGTTGTTGATACCCAATATTTCCCTATATATATTTTCTATGCAGAGTACCTTCAAAATAGCATATATAAGTATATTCAAGTGTTTCCTTATTTTTTCTTAATTTTAAAGATTTTTTAAATCAATTTATTCCCATATTTTATCCATAAAAAATCCAATAATTATCTCTAAATTGTCATTTTTTTTGGTGATTCATTGGTTGAACTTTTATGTTTTTTGCCAAAATATGGCTAAGGTAATTTTTAAATATTTTTTACAATCTCATTTAGTATTTTTAAAGCTAATCGCACATAATTGCAATATTAGCTATTTTTAGGTTTAAATTGGTCTCATGTTTATAAAATGTGATCCTACATTTTTAAATTGTTAATTATATATTATACATCATTTTAGTACCTTTAACTTATTTCCAAAAATTATTTTATTATTTTTTTTATAAATCAAATGGGAAAAATTGGCTATTTAGATGTTAGCCCAATTTTTATTTCGATTATAGCCCAATTCTGACCCCAATTGAAATCAATTGAAACCAATTGAACCCCTGACTCTAAATCCCTCTAAATCCCTCCTCTCTCAAACACTCTCCGCAACAACCCCAAACCCCAGCCGCCGCCACCCTAATCTACCATTATCCATGGCTTTCCAGGGTCATCTAAGACCTGTATCAGCCTTCCATGGCTTCTACGTGTTTGGTTCTGTGGTCTCATGAACAGACTCTGAAGGGGCTTGGTCCGGCCTTTGCTCGACGACCTTTCTCCGGTCATCTCTGACCTTTCTCCAGCCAGCCATGGCCATTCGAGTCAGACCTTTGACTCTCCTGTTTAGATCGGTAACTTTCAAGGCCTTTCTCGTTGCTTTTGGGTTCTTCTGAAACCCTAATCTCTAAGACCTTTTCGACTTCTTTCAGGTCTACCTTAGATCCATGCTTGCCATGAGTTTTTAAGCATCTTCTTGAAATTTCTTTAACTTTGCCTTCAAAACGACTCTTCATCTTTTCCGATTAGGGTTTTTCTTTTAAATTATTTGAAACCTCTTCTCTGATCTTAACGTGTTTCTGATTTTATTATGTTTTGCTCATGTCGTTCTCCTAACTGAGTTTAGCATGTTAAAAAACCTAATTTCATGTGGGTTCATTCGAGTTTTTGAAGCTGCTTGCTAAGTATTTGTTTGATTTGTTTGTTCTTTAAAATCGATTGATGTTGAAAACCCAAATTTCTTTTGGGTTCATTCGAGTTTCTGAAATTGTTTGCTAGTATTTGTTTGATTTATTTGTTTATCATCTTTTAAGCTTGACTATTGTTGAAGAAACCTACGTCTTTGGGTCTGAAACTATTCGTTTGAATGCCTGACTCGATTTGAAAGTTCCTTATTTCAGAACCTCTTTTCTTTGTGTGAATCCCCTGATTCTGGGTTTTACTATCTTTAAAATTGGACTATGCTTGAAACCCTAACTCTTCAGAAGGGTTCTCTCATCTGTTACTGCAAGACCCATTTGCATGTTTCTAATACTCTATTTTGCTTCACTATTGATTCAATATGACTTGACCTACAGGACAATCATGCTCTGAATGTTTACTATCTACTGAACTTTGTGCTACTATTGCATGCCGTTTCTTTTGCCAATAGGTTTGGCCTCGCATGTCTATTGTTTGTGCACTCTATTTATATGTTGAGGTTCCTTCTTTGATTGATTTCAAAACTTGTCTTTTTGTGAACTCTAATTTTTTACTCGCCTGTTAAAGTAATTGATCCCTTTCCTTATTTTGCCTTACTGAATCTTTTTCCCAAAACAAGTGTATCTCTGTACTTGGACTCGATTGCTTACTTAATGTTTTACTACTTCTTTTATGGAAATGATTAGTCTGCCTATAAATTGATGTTCTTTCCTTATTTTGAATCTGTTAGCCCCGTAAAACAAGTGATTCTCAATTAAAGGGGAATCACTTGGTTGATTGATTCTAACTGTTGATTGTTTCCATAGTTGTATTGAATTTTACTTATTACCTTATTTCTCATAAGCTTTTTCAAAAGGCTATAAATACCCTGCACCCCCTTCTTTCAAAGACGAACACAAGGAATAAAATACTTGAGTTGAGACACACACTCCACAAAAAATCTCTCTCCTTTCTCTATTGCTACTTGTGTTGCTGCCTTACCTAGCCGGCTGAAAGCCAAGGCTAGGCTGTGGGAAGCTTACTTTTTTTTTTCTTCTCTGCATTTGCATCTTTACTGGTATGTGTCGACGCCCCCCTTTTTCTCTAAAGCGAGATCGAGTTTACGACATTCGGGAAGACAACTCTATTCCCGTTTGGGAATTGGATTTTGGAATTGAAGAGTCGCAACTAATGATTAAGTGCATTAGGACACTAAGGGTTTTGAATTTGAAAACCAGAGTTCGTGTAAGGGCTAGAAATTATCTCGAGGGGAAGGTGTTAGGCACCCCTCAAGATCCACTAGTGTGGTTCCCGGCCATGCTATGTTGTGACTTTACAAATAATCAATCAAGGCTCAAATAAGGACTTGCAATTAAACTGAAACTTGTGAAGTAAGTAGAAAGAGAGCAGAGATTTGAAAGGTCTAAACAATTCTAAAGAGAGCAAACAAAGACAAACAAAGGAAAAGGGATCCTAGGTTTATGATTAATATGGATCACTTCAATGCAATACCCAGCAATCACTCCTCAAACAGGGGTCGCACGTGATATTAGCGCATCGGTCATCATCTCCATATTTTACCCTTCCCACCCCGTAAAGGTTATTTAAACGCGTGATTGGGTCAGGAAAGCTTATTGCGTGCCATTACCCGTCCCATCCTATAAGTCCTAGAGAGTGTTTAGGACTACTATTCCTACAGGGTAAGGACTAGGCTGAACCCTTAGGTTTAAAGGACAAAATGCTAGGCGACATGCATAACAAGTAGGACTACACATAAAGGGCACATACAAAGGCAAATAAAAGGGTTCACAAATCCCTCCACAAATAAACATGTAATCAGCACGTCTCAAACACACTTAAGGTCTCAAAGGTAGAGATTTTTAAAGAAAGGGAATGAGTGGTAGCAGTCGGGGTAAGTAAAAAAGCTAAGGGAACTATTAAAACCTGGTTTGAAAAGGTAAAGACTTGAAAATACAGTAGTTTAAATCAAAGCAACACGATTCTGGGCAGAAAAGGTAGCCCAGCAGCTTGAAAACTTAATAGAGCAAGAATCAGAAAACTAGTGAGAGTAGATACGTGATTTCAAAAGACTTGTTTCCAGATAGAGATGGATTTTCAGTAAAAGAGTGACCTCCAGAGAGTCACAACAGGAATGAGAGCGGCAGAATTTAAATTAAACAAAAAGCTGATTAGTCTTAAACTGATAAGAACATGGTTAATCGTTTCTTATTAGGGCTTAAAGCTTGCCTAGGCGACGTATAGGTTGCCTAATTACCCTAAAGGGGTGAACATGCATATTAATCCCAGTTTTAAAAGGACGCAGTTAACCAAACTTGTATTAACGGTTTTAACTATACTGGTGAGGCGTTCAGCTAATTGCAACTCGGACAAAATAAAACCCTAAGTGACATGGTGTCTAATGCACACAATAGTCCTAAAACATGGTCTCTAAATGCCAGTGAGAATGTAGCAGTAGTTTTATGGCAATTACTTGTTGGTTATTAAAGGATCATGATTACGAAATAAGTATGATAACTGGCTGAAAATAAGAGCCTAAAAACAGGATTGCTAGTATATGAGATGCATGTCCTATACATGATCTCTATTGCTCAAATAAGTAAGTAAAGTCCTATAAGTATGTTTTCTACCCATTACATTAAACTAAGCATGCATAACCCCTCCCAATTTCACTATAACCCCAATCAGTTGTTTACGAGTTATTACAAACCATGATAGCTGAATTACAGTAATAAAGAAAAATAAGAAGTTATTCTATAGGGAGCCTTCAACCAGGCCCAATCTTCCAACCTCACTTCTTTCGAGTTTCACAGCCATGGTCTGGGTGCGGCAAAGCTCCCTAGGGCCCCATTGGGTCCCTGGCCAATACCGGCACCCAAACATTTACCAAAAAAAACTGTTGAACAAGTGCAGTGTGGAATTACCAGCCTTGTGCGTCAAAGTTCAGTGGGTACTCAGAGGTACCCAAAGCAATGCTTACACGAAGGGGGTAGAACCTAATCTCTAAGAGTAGTGAGAGTGTGTGATAGAGTTTTTTAAAGAAATTGAGTTGAGAAAGGAAAACAGTTTAAAAATGATCCATGTAGAATCAGTTTAAGAAAACAATAGAAGAGTGTGACAGTTTTTGTAAGAAGGTGAGACAATCTCAAACTGGAATATCACACATAGTTCAGGGAAGCAAACACAAACAGGGGACAGGGGACATGGGACATGGGGACAAGTAGTTCACATGTAAGAGCACAATTGCACATATATAGACATCAGAGAAAAAGCATTTCAGAACTTAAACAGTCACAACATATTCCATCCTAAAAGGTTCAGGATTACATGCTGATAATGTACTGTTAGGGGTAGGGAAAACATGCATTAAACAAATAAGGGAAGCAGTAGGCATGCTGAATTAAAGGAAAGATAGTCACATACATAGAACTTACACAGAGGCNCAACATGTTTTATCCTAAAAGGTTCAGGATTACATGCTGATAATGTACTGGGGTTAGGGGTAAGGAAGAACATGCATTAAACAAATAAGGGAAGCAGTAGGCATGCTGAATTAAAGGAAAGATAGTCACATCAATGAACTTACACAGAGGCATGCTAATCGCAATGAGAACAGCAGAACCATAAGTAGAAGCATAAAAGAAACAAGAATCTTAACATGAACTGAAACATGTTGTTTTGGGATACTGTAAACTTAAACTAGAAACATACCAGTCAAGAGTGAGAATAGAACAGCAAGGTGCAGAGAGGTAGAGCAACAGGGCAATAGTATGCAGAACAAGAAAGAGAGCAGCAGGACAATAGTATGCAGATGCAAGAGAGCAACAGTAATTACTCAATCTTGGCTTTCAGCCGACTGAGTGATCAGTAACTAGTACGAGAAGCAAAGAGAATATGTATGAGAATAAGAGAGAACTCAGAATGATATCAGTATGCTCTGTGTGTATGTGTTCGTGTATGGCTTAGTGATATTTTCGTGTGTTATGCAAAAGAGAATAGAGTATTTATAATGCTGAAAACGAGTAAGAAAAATAAGGTAAGGAGTAATAGTTTTTACATAATTATGGAAACAATAATCAATCAGCATCAATTAAAGACACAGACTCCTCTAATTAGGGAATCAAGTTCAAACGGTACAATCATAGCTAAATAAGGAAAAGGAATCAACTCATAGACTGATTTTAACCTAATTGGAGCAGTAACTTTATGTGGCATATAATAAAGGCCAAATACAGAATGTTTTAAACAAGGAAGATATATATTGCACATAAATAAGGTAGAATTCAATCTAGTTCTGAAAAATCAATCAGAGTACCATGGATGAGACTGAAAATCTCGAGAAATCAGTGCTAACTAGGGAGAGCATCTCACAAATAAGGAAGCAATACATAATTATAGGAGAAACACACAAAAGCATATATTCAATGAAAATGTCACAGTTTTGCGGAAAGATGCATAGAATCGATGGAGTCTTTAGGCAAACAAGTAGTCAGACCTAATAGCCATTAAATAGCACTTAAATCAGAGAAGCCCTAAATAGGGGGTCATAGAACAGTAGAGGATTAAGACTCCTAACAACGAGAATCACAGAGAATACATGAACAGCTTCACAAGAAACAAACACACATAGTCAAAACGGGCTAGAAAGAATTAGGGCTTTCCAGTCTAGTAACTCAGATAGCAATGCAACATAAGAGGATCGTTCAAAATACAGTAGAAATCACTAGACTAGAAGTAAAACCATTTTTTGAAAAGGGGTTAAGAAACCCTAATTTTGAAATTGAACGATCGTTTAAAGATGAGGCTTTTTTTCAGAGAAAAGAAACGTAGAAAAACTTCGTAATATTGTAGATGTAGAGTAAATCTACAATAAATTGAAGAACATAGGGTTAGGGTTTCGTGGAACCCAGAGAAGAGGAAGAAACTCAGAGATGGCATCGGCTTAAGCCGGAACAGGTTGTAGACCATTACTCAGGTGGCCGGGGAGGCCGGAAAGTGGCATGGACAATGGGAGGCAAGAGAACCGTTCCGAGCTCGCCTGAGGACCCCAGGGTATCACTGGACCGGTGAGAGGTAAGTAGATGACCAAGAGATGATGAAGAACCAAGGTTTCCGTTGAGAAACCAACCGGCGAAGATAGACAGAACTCATCGGAGGGGAAGAAGTCAAGGAGACTTCTAGAGAGTCACAGAGAGAGATCGAGAGATAGAGAGAGAGTGAGTCGTGAAAGAATGAGTCGGGGAAAGGGGGGTAGGTGAGGGTTTAATTAAGGCTTAATCTGGGTCATTGATCTCATTTGATCAACGGCTCAGATTAAAATAGGAGTGGACCGGGTCAACCAGGGATTGGGCTGGGTTGGAATTTGAAATTGGGTCGTTTGATTAGGGGTGGAATTGGGGGTTAAATTGAGACTACAATTGCAATTGGAAATGGCTATGTATTAAATAACCAATTTCTCCCCTCTAATTTATATAAAAACTAGTTAAAATGA
>NW_017671972.1:0-107365 GCF_001879085.1 Nicotiana attenuata | reverse complement strand
GAAGGCAGAATGGTAGCCTTATGCAATGCAGAGAAATGCAGGATGGAGACAGTGCTTAGTCTCGGAAGGCAGAAAAGTAGCCTTAGTCTCGGAAGGCAGAAAGGTAGCCGATTATGCAATGCGAAAAATGCAGATGGAGACAATGCTTAGTCTCGGAAGGCAGAAAAGGTAGCCTTATGCAATACAGAGAAAAAATGCAGATGGAGACAGTGCTTAGTCTCGGAAGGCAGAAAAGGTAGCCTTATGCAATGCAATAAATAAAGGTGAGGAGTAACGAAATCTCTTAGCTGATGGATGATGGTCGGTAGTTGATCGTCATTGTGGCTACTGAGAATCGTGCGCGGATAGCACTTGTAAGTGGGCGATGATTTTGAGAGTCGTATTCCTGAAAAATATGAGTTTGTAATCATATCTGATAACTTTATGCCTGGGGTGCCTGCATCCAAAGAAAGATCGTGAGTTTTGTAAAGGGGAAGGTTAATTCGTCTTCCCGTGGACCTCTCTTGTCCTACTCGGCTCTTGCTTTCATTGGGGTAGCGTTGCTAAACAAAGCTATTTTGACAGTAGCCATGCATGATTTAGCAAAATAATAAAAATATAATGTAAATACATAATAGGTAAAATGGTTTTAGATGAACCGATGACTGCGACACGGTTCAAGATATTGCAACCTCTTTTGCTCCGGAATTTTGAGGGTCCTCCTCAAAATTGTGCCCCAGTTTACTGGGCTGGTGCTTCTGACGGCTGCGCGTGATGATTGGCGAAGATCAACTTTGGAATTTTGAGGGTCCTCCTCAAAATTCTACCCCAGTTTTCAGTATCGGGGGGAAATGAAAATTTTATTGAATTGTGACCGAACCCATAAGGCTGCCTACGTATCCCCTCTTAAACGGGAATCAGGTCGGGCGTAGTTCAAATTACATCATAAAGGAATCATAATGGTTACACATAGTATCGCTTCACTGCATCTGAATTGATCGGCTTTGGCCAGACTTCTCCATCCATTTCTGCGAGTATGAGGGCTCCCCCGGTTAGAACCCGGTGAACTATGTACGGACCTTGCCAGTTGGGAGAAAACTTTCCTTTGGCTTCGTCTTGGTGCGGAAAAATCTTCTTCAGTACTAACTGCCCTGACACGAATCGTCTTGGCTTGACTCTCTTGTTGAAGGCTCTGGTCATTCTGTTCTGATAAAGCTGACCATGGCAAACTGCATTCAGTCTTTTCCCGTCTATAAGGGCTAGCTGCTCGTAGCGACTCTTTACCCATTCTGCATCTTCAAGTTCTGCTTCCCGCATAATTCTCAGGGAGGGAATCTCTACTTCGGCTGGGATGACTGCCTCAGTACCGTAAACCAGCATATAAGGAGTTGTGCCAGTTGATGTGCGGACTGTGGTACGGTATCCCAATAGAGCAAATGATAGCTTCTCATGCCACTGCTTGTGTTTTTCTATCATTTTCCTCAGTATCTTCTTAATGTTCTTATTGGTTGCTCCTACAGCTCCATTTATCTAGGGTCTGTAGGCTGTAGAATTCTTGTGCTTAATCTTAAATGTCTCACACATTGCTTTCATCAGATCATTGTTGAGATTGGAACCAATGTCAGTGATGATTGACTCTGGGACGCCGAACCAGCAAATGATACGGTCGCGAACAAAATCTGGTTACCGCCTTATATGATGCTGCTTCAACCCATTTGGTGAAGTAATCAATTGCCACTAGAATGAACCTGTGCCCGTTTGATGCGGCAGGCTCGATGGGTCCGATGACATCCATATCTGATGATACCCAGCAAAACATTTGACAAATGATTGCAACTCGTGCTTGGCGCAGTTGTCAATCAGGATGTGTATGTACGGCAAGGGGAAGTCATCTTTCGGACTGGCCCGGTTGAGGTCCCGGTAGTCGACACAGACTCTGACCTTCCCGTCCTTCTTCGGCACTGGCACAATGTTGGCTAACCATGTTGGATACTCCACTACCCTGAGAACCTTGGCTTTGACTTTTTTGGTAACTTCTTCTTTGATTTTCAAACTCATGTCTGATTTAAACTTTCTGAGTTTCTATTTTACCGGTGGACACGTCGGATCCGTTGGCAGTTTGTGAGCTACGATAGATGTACTGAGACCGGTCATATCATCATATGACCAGGCAAATATGTCCTCATATTCTTTTAAGAACTCCCTGTACTCTTCCTTTTCTGATGGTGACAAGTGAACACTGATGCGCGTTTCCTTGACATTCTCTGTGTTCCCCAAGTTGATAACCTCAGTTTCGTCCAAGTTAGACTTAGGTCTGTTCTCAAAATCCTCAATCTCTTTAACGACCTCTTCTGGTATCTCATCCTCTTCTGAGTCTATGTCCGTTTGTTGCGTTATCTCGTCGCATGTCACATTCATCGGTTCATCAAGATAAGTAATAGTAATGCTGTGTAAAGTAAAGTAAATGGCAGAGAAAAAGAAATAATAAGAGCGAGATTTATATAAAAACTGAAATGCTTCGATAAATGATTTTGAACATCGGAGCCCTTTTCAAAAATTTAAAGATAATACTGAAGGGAAATAAACTAATGAAAAAGTAAAAGATAATGCATAATGCATTGTGCATTCTTGCTACCCCGAAGCTCTCCGGGCCTTGGTGATTCTGATGGACCAATTGTTGAGGCGCTCTTCTCGGTTCACTGCCTGTATGGCCCCTTCCTCCTCGAGAATGACGTGACAGTACATATTGTCATCTTCCAAGAACAGGTTCTTCATTGCTGCTAATGCTTCATCTTCCTCTGACCCATATATGATGTCGGCAGGCTGGAAAGTCTGTTCCAGGTGGGGTATTGGGTGCTCCAGCGGATAGTAAGGGCCGCGCCATGGTGGCGACCAGTTCCTGAATTCCTGCCAAGTATATGCATACCCTAACCCGAAAGTGGTGCCATACTTCTTCAGTTTGATAGGCTTGGTGATTCCCTGGAGATTCTTGCCGGCCCTTTGCCAGGTTCATACCCGCTCCAATTCAGTATACTTTCTATCTTGTTATCCCACGATTTGTCTTTATCCACGGCGTTGACTCGCTCAATGTGGTGGTAAGTTTCTCCTCCTAGCTTCCTTCTCCCTTCGATCGCTGGGATGGTTTGGCGACTGTATATAGGGTTACTCCCATCACCATGAATAATCACCTCTTCGTGATTCCACTCGAACTTCACTGCCTGGTGCAGGGTTGATGCTACAGCTCTGATGGCGTGGATCCATGGTCGGCCCGGCAGTAAGTTGTAGGATGCTGAGATGTCTATTACTTGAAAATCAACATCGAACCAAGTTGGCCCCATTTGTAGACATAAACTGATCTCCCCAATAGTGGACCTTTGGGAACCATCGAAAGCTTTGACGTTGATAGCCCCATCCTTGATTTCATGTAGACTCTTCCCCAATGTTCTGAGGGTCACCAATGGACAAATGTTGAGGCTGGATCCTCCGTCAATCAAAGTCCAGGTGATGAAATAGTCTTCACATTGCACAGTTATGTGCAACGCTTTGTTGTGTCCTAAACCTTCAGGGGGCAACTCATCCTCGTGGAAAGTGATCTTATGACTCTCCAATATCTGCCCGACCATATTTTCCATCTCTCCTCCAGTTATATTGCTAGGTACGTATGCCTCGCTCAGTATCTTCATTAGGCGCTCTTGTGTGCCTCGGAGCTTTGCAACAGAGCTAGAATGGAGATGTGCGCCGGTGTTTTATTTAATTGATCAACAACTGAGTATTTTTTCGCCTGTATCTTCCGCCAGAGATCATCAGGTCCAGTTTCAATAGGCCGTCCAGAGGCCTGCTTACTTGATTCAACTAAGTGCTCCGGAGTATAAATTCTGCCAGTCCTGGTCATACCCTGTGCTGCGATTGCTTCTCCAAACTTAGTTTTTCCCTTCCTTCTTGCCTCGGCGGTGTAATCCCAAGGAATGTCCTGTGTCTGAAATGGCGTTACTGCTGACATCGCTACAGGAATGGGCACTCTCGTTTTGGGTGGCAACACAGCAACTTCAAATGGTACCTTTGGAGACCCAAACTCCACCTCAATCAGCTCTGCGGTCCTTTTGGATGACGGTGTTTCAAACTCGAGAGGCACAGACATGTTTACTTCAGCATCCCCAGAGGGCTGGATCTGGACTACAATTGGATTCAATGTGACGGTTGGTTTCTTGGGCTCGTCACCTTTGGCAATTAATCCAATCGACCCCTTGGGGTCCCAATCATCTTCTACCTCGATCATGTGCACACCACCACCCTTATGATCAGGCAAAGGATTGTTTCGAACATTAGGAGCAGGTTCTTTGGCCACGATGATTTTGTTGTCAATTAGAGCTTGGATTTTGTCTTTCAGAGATCGGCACTCATCAATGGTTGCCCTTTCATGCCGGAATGGTACGCACAGGTTTTATTTGGATTGACCCACTGAGAAGTATTTTCTGGAGTTATGTCAGGGAATGAGGTGACGTAACCGGCTGCTTTGAGTCTTTCATATAATTGGTCGATTGGCTCGGCAATGGCGGTGTATTTCTTGAGAGGTCTATGGTCAAAGTTAGGGCGTGGCCTGGGGAAGTTTTGGCGGGCAGGAGGTGATTGGTAGTGAGCATTATAGGCTGGGTAGACGGGTGCAGGTTGGGAATATTTTGGTGAGGTAGGAGATGAGTGGTAAGCGGAGATGAGTGGCAAGCATGTGATGGAAATTGGTAAGAGGGCGGAGGTGCTTGGTAATTGGGAATAGGCTGGTATGTGAGGGGGGTACTGGGTAGGCTTAGTATTTTATTTGGGACTTGGTTCATTGTGCAACCATCACGACACTCACATCCTTTTTCTTGGATGCGCCACCAGATTATAGGGCTTTGTTGGTAGCCTGCAGTGCTTCAAAATTAGTGACCATTCCGCTCTTAATGCCTCCTCGATCCTTTCTCCTAGCTTGATAATATCGGAGAATTTCTGGCCCTCTATCAACATTAACCTCTCATAATACTGCGGATCCTGAGCTCGGACGAAAAATCGGTTCATCTGTTCCTCCTCTAAGGCCGGCCTGACCTTAGCAGCCTCGGATCTCCATCGAGTAGCATACTCGCGGAATGTCTCAGTGGGTTTCTTTTTCAGATTCTGGATGTAGAAGATATATGGTGCATTTTCTGTATTGAACCTGAACTTGTCCATGAAATCGGACGCCATTCCAACCCAGCTCGTCCACTTCTTGGGATCTTGGCTAATGTACCAAGATAGCACATCGCCTTTCAAACTTCTCATGAAGAGTTTCATGCGAATCTTCTCGTCTCTTCCTACACCGACCAGTTTATTACAATATGTCCTCAGATGGACTCTAGGATCCCCCGAGCCGTCAAACATTTTGAACTTAGGAGGTTTGTACCCCTCGGGAAGTTCAATGTTCGGCTGGATGCAAAGATCCTCATAATTCAGCCCTTCAATGCCTTTGTTTCCTTCAACGCCCTGGACTCGGCTAGTCAATTTCTTGAGCTCGGCTGCCAGGTTCTTGATGAGAGAGTCTTTGTCATCAGACTCCGGTGTGTTTGTAATGGGTTGAGTGTATTGTGGTAGGGTATCCACATAGATGGGAGCGTGGTGGGGATAATCATTCGATGGTTCAGGGATGAGGGGTGGAGTGTTGTTTTGATGAGTAGCGGGTTGTTTCTGCGGCTTTGGGATGTTCTGCGGAGGTATGGGGTGTTGAGCATTGGGAAAGATGATGTCTGGAGTCGTGAGGGAGAATGACAGACTTGCCAAGTTCCGAACTTAGTCTAATTCTTCTTGAAATTTCAGTAACTTTTGTTCGAGCTGCGCGACACTTTCTTTGGATACCTGAACACCCTGAGGAATCTCTACCCTTTCAGCTGAGTCGTCCTTTCTAATGTTGTTCACGTTCTCCATCTTTGCTTTGTTCTTGCTTTTGATAGGTCTTGGAGGAGGAGGAGGTGGAGGGCCCTTAGATCTTGTGGAGTAAGCTGACGATGCCAGAATGCACGAACTGACCTTTTAAGGAGGGGAATAAAATAAAAGTAAAAACAAAAAGGGTAGAAAGTAGTACGGATTCTAAGAAAAATATTGCGGTATTTAAACACATAGTATAAAAATATAAATCGTGTCCTAAATTGGGTGCCTCGTTGTGCCCGAGGTAGGCCTAGCGACAAGTTGATTTGGAGAACTTATAATGCTAAATGCCTCATTTAATTGATAAAAACAAGACGAATCCCAAAACGACACTAAAATTGCGTAAAGTAAAAATGTCATTAATGGCCATTGGCCTTATTACATTTCAAAGAAAAAAAACTTCTAACTATTTGGTCCTAGAAGGACCTTCCCCAGACTCGGCATTTTTGGCTCCATCGAACAGTGTCACAGCTCACGTAATCCCAGTAGCAGATAAGCCCTAGCCAAATGTCCTCCTTCACTACCCTCGGCGTTTTGGCAATTCTCGATCCTCCGGATGAACTTCCCTTCCAGCTCTACTAACCCTCGCTCCAAATGCCCCAGGCGCTTGTTGGCTCTGATAGCCATATCCTTCCATTCCTCGATCAACATTTGATTAGCCTCCTGAATCTCCTGATGCTCACTCTCGCACTCCTTGATCCTTTTGCGCAACTGATTGTACTTAACCTGTATCTCAGCCCTTTCGTCGATGACCCTGTGACCTCGAACAGACCTGGGCTATCCTAACCCAGCATGATCTTCCTCTAGTCAACCTGGATAGTGTGAGGTGTAGCCGGCATGATACCTCTCAGGTTCCATGGAATCCCTCTCCAGGACGATCTTGCTGTTCCATATTTGTTGAGCTTGACATTTGTATGGGCTGTCGTCGTCTTGAAAATCAGCCCTGAAATGACTCATCTTCTTGACCTTTGGTACGACTTGCTTCCTACCTGCCTGCCTCATGACTCGGAGAGGGACATAGGGATAAGTTCCCCTCAGACCAATGAGTATAAGGAATGGAGCGTCCCGAGAGCGGATGATGAACTCTCCAGTGGGGAACCATTCGAACATCCACTGCACCTTGTCTTCTTTCAAGTTTTCAAACAATTCTACCCATCCTCGAGCATCCCCTGGCTGAGCAAACATGTCAGGCATATAGTTCATTCTATTGGGATGGTGAAAGGCTATATGATCGTTCCACGGCCTTCGCGGAAGCTCTTGACGGTATCGTCCCTTTTGGAGATGTTCTATAAGCCAGAGTTGGAGTAATAAGTTGCAACCCTCAAAATGACTGGCCCCTCGTTGACAATTATCCAAAGCTCGGTAGATCTCCGCAACAATCATGGGCACTATGCTGAAATGTTGCCCTTCGATCCCCTCCATTAGTGTCTTGGTGACCATGGCTATTCTGGTATGGATCCTAGCCTTCTTCATGGGAAACACTATCATTCCCAGGAAGCAGAACATGAAGACGAAAACTCTCCTGTGGATATGCCCCAATGAGGTGAGGGTGAATTCGTCTGGATAGTTGCGGTAGGACTTGCTATGACCGTACCTCTCGTACAGGTAGTCGAAAGGAATATAGGAATCCTTCAAACAAGTCAAATATGAGTTTTTCTTCAACCCCATCATTTTGAAGAAACCTTTACCCGTGCGGTTTTCTGGCATGAGCAAACCCGGAGTCTCCCAAGGAATACCGACTAACCCTCCTATTTCCTCGACCAGCGGGGTCATTTCAAGGTCCCCAAATTGAAGTACCGATCTATCACTGTCCCAGAATAAGGTCGCAACCTCTATGATTTTATTGTCCGGCCGAATTTCCAAAAGAGAGGGTAAGTTTCCCAAATACTTTCGGACAAGAGTCTGTTCACTGGAATGAAGGTCCTTCCACCATCTTCGCAACCTCGGGTGAATATTGGTTACCGTGCCGAATCTGGGGACTTCGTGCCTCATTTTCTGCAAAACAAAGCGTTAGTCCCTTACCCCCGCCGGACTCGACTATTTAAATCAATAATTGGCATAAACAGCATTTAGTTCTCCAAATAAATGCACAAAGTATGGTGTTGTCCATTTGGGTCGCAGGGGAACCAAGTGGACTTTGGATAAGGCCATCTTAAAGAGTCATTATGTGGATAACATAACTGACTCGACTAGGTTTGACAGTGATGCATGAACAGTTAAATAGAATAAGGTTTCTATGGGGTGCTAGACCGGTACCCTTGAGAGGACAACTCAAGAGGGAAAAGCACGGAACCGTCGACTGCACCGCTGATCGTCTAGTTTTACCGCATATACGCCTTTGCCAAAATTTAGGGGGTAATAATATTGGAAGAGTGCAACCACTCATCAAGCGTTGCTATGGTATTTGTTTGGCACGAGTGGAATATGATGTTGAAAAATGCAATTACAAAAATAAAACAAATTGCCACGTATTTTCACGTTCATAATAATTACAATAATTGCTCGGAAATTACAATGGTATTGAAGAAAACAGTAAATGAAAGCGTTAAAGAAAAAAAGGAAACAAAAAGACAAGTCAGTTTCGAATAAAGGCATTAAACAAAGCAATAAAAGAAGACAATAAAGTCACATATAACATGAAGTGGTAAAAGCCTAAAGAATTTCCCTAGCAGAGTCGCCATGCTGTCGTCGCTCCCTTTTTCACGCGAAATCGGGTTTACGACATTCGGGAAGACAACTCTATTCCCGTTTGGGAATTGGGTTTTTGGAATTGAAGAGTCGCCACCTAATGATTGAGTGCATTAGGACACTAAGAAGGGTTTTAAATTGGAAAACCAGAGTTCGGGTAAGGTCTAGAAATTATCTCGAGGGGAAGGTGTTAGGCACCCCTCAAGATCCACGAGTGTGGTTCCCGGCCATGCTATGTTGTGAATTTAATGTAAACAAGTATGAAAATAAATTTACACATAAGGGTTGCTAACAAGCATGTCGGAATTTATAAACAAAGAAGGAAAAGGGATAATCCAGTAAAAAAAATAAACGAGAGTTTTGGGTAATTGAAAAGACAAAATTTATTGACATTAAACAAAGTAACATAGGGCAACGGGTCCTAGGTTTATAAATCACATGGATCATCCACACAACATCGGTAACTAATCGTACGCGTAGTGTTATCGTGTGATCATCATCTCCATGTCTACCCTTCCCACATCGATATGGTATTAAGTGCGAAATGGTGTCGTTACCTACAGCGTGCTATTATCCGTCCCGCCTATCAGTCCTGGAGGCTTTAGGACCACTAATCCTAAAGGGAGGGAGCTTGGTTTTTTAGAGGTTCAAAAGGTTAAAATACTAAGGCGTCAGGCAAAACACATAAGACAGTAATGGGAGCACAAAAGCAATTAAGGCTCAAACAAACCTCCTTTAATCACAGAAATCATGTAGTTTAGCACGTCTTACATATACTGATTAGGTCTAAATTATGCTTAACATTAGGCAGGCTGGTTCATTACATATTTTTAGACAAGAAGTTTGCATTAGGCTCGCCTGGCTGTAACTTATCGAAGACTGGTGCAATTAATTAACTACTTACTTGTTTGCCTAGATGATGGCATCTACTGGTTTCAGGAATAAGGAAGTGAACTGATTACTGAAAGTTGCCAGTTTTAACAGAATGATACGAGTTCTGCATTTGGTTACTACTGACAGACTAATCCTAAAAAAATGAGTGATTCAGATTGGGTTAATAGTTCCTATAGGCATGCTTTCTAGCGTTGTTAATTTTACACACTTTTTACAGGCGTGGCAAGAGTGCAGAAAATCCTACGAGCATGGTATCTAGGATGCAATTCATTCTTATTTGACCTATAACGATTTGCCTAATGATAGATGCAAAAAAATGTAGAATCTTAAAGACATGGTTCCTACATGCGGAATTCTTATGAGCAGGATATCTACATATGAACTGATTTCTATGAGCTGATTTCTACATATGAAAATGCAGAAATTCTTATGAGCTGATTTCTATATATATATATATATATATATATGGAAGTGCAGAATTCCTATGAGCATGGTTTCTACATATGAAAATGCAGAAATTCAAAGGAAAACTCCTATAGGCAGGATATCTACATATGAAAGTGCAGAATTCCTATGACCATGATTTCTATAGATGAAAGTGCAAAAATAAGCATGATTTCTATATGTGAAAGTGCAGAAATTCCAAAAAAAAAAACTCCTATAGGCAGGATATCTACCCTTATGCATACATAGATAAACCTCCCCTTTTTACTAAAACCCCATAAGTTATTACAAAGTTTATTACAGACCAAATGAATCAAACAGAAAATAAAATTACATCAGAGCTTTTAAGTTGCATCCAAGGAGCCTAATTCAGACCCATGATATGAGCCAACTGTCTGGATCAAGTTCCAAGGCCTTTCTCTTATCTGGAATGTGTCAAAGTTCCAAGGAGTTTCAAGAAATCCAGGCAATGCTTACACCCAGATATCATTACAGAACTGAATTAAAGTGCAGTGTGGAAGGGCCAGCCCTCCAATGTCCAAGTTCGGAGGGAACTCAAGGTCCCAAGGCAAGGCTCATTGGAGGGGGGGGGGGAGGGAATTAAGGGATGCCAAGGCAGGCTGGTGGTCATGCCCAGCAACATAGAATGCTGGCACACCCCTGACCAGCCCACTAGCCAAACCATTGGAGAGTTAGGACNAATCACATGGATCATCCACACAACACCGGTAACCAATCGTACGTGTAGTGTTATCGTGTGATCATCATCTCCATGTCTACCCTTCCCACCCCGATAAGGTATTAAGCACGAAATGGTGTCGTTACCTACAGCGTACTATTACCCATCCCGCCTATCAGTCCTGGAGGCTTTAGGACAACTAATCCTAAAGGGAGGGAGCTTGGCTTTTCAGAGGTTCAAAAGGTTAAAATACTAAGGCGTCAGGCAAAACAAACAAGACAGTTATGGGAGCACAAAAGCAATTAAGGCTCAAACAAACCTCCTTTAATCACAGAAATCATGTAGTTTAGCACGTCTTTCATATACTGATTATGTCTAAATTATGCTTAACGTTAGGCAGGCTGGTTCATTACATATTTTTAGACAAGAAGTTTGCATTAGGCTCGCATGGCTGTAACTTATCGAAGACTTGTGCAATTAATTAACTACTTACCCGTTTACCTAGGTGATGGCATCTACTGGTCTCAGGAATAACGAAGTGAACTGATTACTAAAAGTTGCCAGTTTTAACAGAATGATACGAGTTTTGCATTTGGTTACTACTGACGGACTAATCCTAAAAAAAACGAGTGATTCAGATTGGGTTAATAGTTCCTATAGGCATGCTTTCTAGCGTTGTTAATTTTACACACTTTTTACAGGCGTGGCAAGAGTGCAGAAAATCCTACGAGCATGGTATCTAGGATGCAATTGATTATTATTTTGACCTATAACTGTTTGCCTAATGATGGATGCAAAAAAATGCAGAATCTTAAAGACATGGTTCCTACATGCGGAATTCTTATGAGCAGGATATCTGTAGAGTTCTTGTGAGCATGATTTCTATATATATGAAAGTGCAGAATTCCTATGAGCATGGTTTCTACATATGAAAATGCAGAAATTCAAAGAAAAACTCCTATAGGCAGGATATCTACATATGAAAGCGCAGAATTCCTATGAGCATGATTTCTATAGATGAAAGTGCAGAAATAAGCATAATTTCTATATGTGAAAGTGCAGAAATTCAAACAAAAAAACTCCTATACGCAGAATATCTATCCTTATGCATATACAGATAACCCTCTCCTTTTTACTAAAACCCCATAAGATATTACAAAATTTATTACAGACCAAATGAATCAAACAGAAAATAAAATTACATCAGAGCTTTTAAGCTGCATCCAAGGAGCCTAATTCAGACCCATGATATGAGCCAACTGCCGGGATCAAGTTCCAAGGCCTTTATCTTATCTGGAATGTGTCAAAGTTCCAAGGAGTTCCACGAACTTCAGGCAATGCTTACACAAAGATATCATTACAGAACTGAATTAAAGTGCAGTGTGGAAGGGCTAGCCTTCCAATGTCCAAGTTCGGAGGGAACTCAAAGTCCCAAGGCAAGGCTCATTGGAGGGGGGGGGGGGGGCAGAACATAGAATCTAGGAACAAGTGTAAGTGCAATAGAGGGAATTAAGGGATGCCAAGGCAGGCTGGTGGTCATGCCCAACAACATAGAATATTGGCACACCCCTGACCAGCCCACTAGCCAAACATTGGAGAGTCGGGACCTATTGAAAGTCAAACCATGGCCTGGGCAGTAATTGGGATACTGTCAGGCCAAGGTTTCTACTCGACACATAAAGGGGATTAGGGGTAGGGATTCATATGAGAACAGAAGCAAAGAAAGGAAAAATATTTACCATAAGTTACAAAGCATGAACAACAAACCACACAAAAGAATGAGACTATAGAATAAACATATAGGGATGAGGCAAAAGTTTAAATAAAGGCGTACCAGTTTCAGAAAAAGACAAGCAAAAGAGAGCAGAAGTCTTGCAAAGAAGCCACAACACAAACAGCAAGAGAGAATACTTTGTGTGTGAGTGTGAGTTCAGAAAAGACTCCAGTGTTTTTTTTCTTGTTCTTGTATTTTTTTCTTCTTGTTGTGTTTTTTTTGGGTGTTAATAAAAGAGCAGGTATTTATAGTGTGAGAAACATGCAGAAATAAGGTAAGGACTGTAATTATAATTGGAGGAATATTATTAAAATTAAATCAGTATCAAAGACTTCCTTTAATAAAGCAATTAAACCAAACGGTAACATGGAAGTGTTAAATAAGGACAGAAATCACGCAGGGCTGGATATGACAAGTAAGGAAATATTTTCAGCACAGTACGAGTATACCACATGTATTTGGGGTTAAGTTCATTAGACCTTTAATAAGGAATGGTCTGTAAGAATCCCATACTAATGTAATTAAGGTAATGGGATCAAATCAACTTAAGTAGAAAGGCAGGTTCGAAAGGAAAATATCTCAACAAGTCCAAGAAACAAAGGAAATCGAAACAATAAAGGAAAGAATCACTTCAAGAGTGCAATCAAAGTTACACAAAGAGATTTGAAATCAGTCCACAATCAAGGTTATTTTGAGAGGGAAATTTGACCTATAAAGAGTGCATAAACATTAAGCATGCTAGGAGAGTGTCATGCTATCAAAGAAAATCAGTGAGTAGAGGACCGTAGGAACATGGTAGTCATCTCAGAGAAGAGGGAATACTAGATAGCATGCGAAAGGTCAAGTAAAGAGGTCTGAATCGTATGAAGAAACAAAGTTGACACAAAGATTTCGAAACTCAGTCGAACAGTAGAGGAAGCAACTTCAGGAACTCAAATAGGTCCAAAGAGACTAGGGTTTTGAAATCAACACGTTCAGAGATAAGAAACAAACAAATCACATAACAAATAACCTCAAAACTCGAATGAACCCCAAATTCTTGGGTTTTTACCATTAATCGAGTCTAGAGATGAAGACAAGTATGTCAGGCAAAAATATTAACGAATAAGAGCAAAAATCATAAAGGAACACGTATTTCCCAGTAGAAGAAACTCATGAATAACATAATAAAGAACAATCATGCAAAAACTACAGTAGAAGAACTCGTAAGAACATGGTAGAAGAAACACATAAGGATCATAGAAGAGACATAGCAGAAGAAACATAAGAATCACAGTAGAGCATGTTAAAAGATCAAAGAAACCCTAAATCGGGGAAGATGAAAAGGTTAAGAAGCAAGTTTTGAAAGAACCTTTTGAGATAACACAGATCTAGGACAGATCTAGAGAAATCAGGAGATCCTCAAAAGGTTAGGGTTTCAGAAGAAACCTAGAAGTGAGAAAGGCCAGGAAAACTCGTGGATCTAAGCTGGAGAAGACCATGGAACCCTGAATCGAAGGAGATCTGGATAGAGATCTTCAAGGTCAGGCCTTGAATCTTCAGAAAACCGGTGTATAAGAGCACCAGGGGGTGGGTGTGAGATCCCCATAGCTTTGGTGGCCATAGATTTCGGTGGATCTCTGGTCTGAGACGCTAAGAGGCGGCTAGGGTTTGAGAACCCTTGAGAGAATTTTAGAGAGTGGAGGGTTTCGGAGGTGGCGGTTGGTGAAAAATGATGTAGGGTAAAGGGGTTGCTTGAATTAAAAAAGGAAAGGGACGAGGGGAGCCGCTGATCTAAAAGATCAACGGCTGAGATTAAATGGATCGAATGGTGGCTGAGTTTGGGTATGATAGGAAAGGGTATGGGTCGGGTTGCAATAGAATTGGGTCGTTTGATTAGGGTGTGATTGGGGGTCCAATTTGGGCTAAAATTGAAATACAAAAGGGCTGTCATTTAAATAGCCAGTTTTCCCCTTTTAATTTATAAAAAATAGTAAAAGATGACTTGAAAATAAATTAAAGCTACTGGACCAATTAATAACATATAAATATTAATGTAAAAATACTAAAAGTGATTTTATAATTATAGAATGTTGTTAATCGTAAAATAGGCAATAATTACAATTATATCCAATTAGCTTAAAAAATACTAAATAAATGTATAAAAATATACAAAAATTACCCCAATTATTTCATAGGGTAAATATGAGAATGAAATAAATTATTCACCAAAAAATGCTAGTTTGGGAATAATTATTGAATTTGGCGGTATTAAAATAGACAATAAATTGGTTTTAAAATTTTAAAAAATAAAGGAAAAATACCAAAACTTTGGGGCATGCTTATATATGCCTATACATGCTATTTTTAAAGTATTTTGCATATATAAGTAATATAGGAAAAAATTAGGTATTAACAATGCTACTGTGTACATACGCCTCGCTTAGTATCTTCATCAGGGCGTTCTTATGTGTCTCAGAGCTTTGTAGCAGAGCAAAAATGGAGATCTGCGCTGGTGTTTTATTTAGCTGATCAATAACTGAGTATTCTTTGGCTTGTATCTTCCTCCATAGATCATCGGGCCCAGTTTCAATAGGCCGTCCAGAGGCCTGCTTACTTGATTTAACTAAGTGCTCCGGAGTATACACCCTGCCGGTTCTGATCATACCTTGTGCTGCAACTGCTTCTCCAGACCTAATATTCCCCTTCCTTCTTGCCTCGACGGTGTAATCCCAAGGAATGGCCTGTATATGGAATGACGTTATGGCTGACATTGCTACAGGAATGGGCACCCTCGTTTTGGGAGGTAATACAACAACTTCAAATGGTGCAGGTGCCTTTGGAGACCCAAATTCCACCTCAATTGGTCCTACGGTCTTTACGGATGACGGTGTTTCAAACTCGAGAGGCACGAACATATTTTCTTCAGCATCCCCAGAGGGGTGGATCTGGACTACGATTAGATTCAGTGTGCTTGTTGGTTTCTTGGGCTCGTCACCTTCGGCAAACAATCCAATTGACCCTTTGGGGTCCCAAGCATCTTCTACCTCGATCATATGCACACCTCCACCCTTATGATCAGGCAAGGGATTGTTGCGAACATTAGGAGCAGGCTCCTTTGCCACGATGATCTTGTTGTCAATTAAAGCTTGAATTTTATCCTTCAGAGATAGGCACTCATCAATGTTATGCCCTTTCATGCCGGAATGGTATGCACAGCTTTTGTTTGGATTGACCCATTGGGATGGATTTTCTGGAGTTATGGCAGGGATTGGGTTGACGTAACCAGCTGCTTTGAGTCTTTCATATAGCTGGTCGATTGGTTTGGCGATGGTAGTGTATTGTTAGGGGGGTCTACGGTCGAAGTTAGGACGTGGTCTAGGGAAGTTTTGGCGGGTAGGAGGTGATTGATATTGAGAGGGCTGAGCATTATAGGCTTGGTAGACGGGTGCGGGTTGCGAATATCTTGGTGAGGTAGGTTGATATGTGGGGGATGGAGATGATTGGTAAGTAGGTGGAGGAATTTGGTAAGAGGGCGGAGGTGCTTGGTAATTAGAGATTGGTTGATATGTGAGAGGAGGTACATGGTAGGCTTGGTATTTTATTGGGGATTTCGTTCTCTGTGCAACCATCACAGCACTCACATTCTTTTTCTTGGACGTGCCACCAGATTGTAGGCCTTTGTTGGTAGCCTGCAATGCCTCGAAATTAGTGACCATACCGCTTTTAATGCCTTCCTTAATCCTTTCTCCTAGTTTGATGATGTCGGAGAATTTCTGGCCTTCGATCAGCATCAACCTCTCATAATACTGTGGATCCTGAGCTCGGACAAAAAACCTGTTCATCTGTTCTTCTTCCAAGGCCGGCCTGACCTTAGCAGCCTCTGATCTCCAACGAGTAGCATGCTCGTGGATTGTCTCTGTAGGTTTCTTCTTCAAATTCTGGATGTAGAAGACATCTAGCGCATTCTCCGTATTGAATCTGAACCTGTCCATGAAATCGAACGCCATTCCTACCCAGCTTGCCACTTATTGGGGTTTTGGTTAATTTACCAAGATAGAGCACCAGCTTTCAAACTTCTCATGAAGAGCTTCATGCGAATCCGTTCATCTCTTCCTGCACTGACTAGCTTATCACAGTATGTCCTCAAATGGACTCTGGGATCCCTTGAGCTATCAAACATCTCGAACTTAGGAGGTTTGTACCCCTCGTGAAGTTCGACATCTAGCTGAATGCAAAGGTCCTCATAATTCAACCCCTCAATACTTTTGTTTCCTTCAACGCCCTGGACTCAGCTAGTCAGTTTCTTGAGCTCAGCGGCCAGGTTCTTGATGAGGGAGTCTTCAGACTCTGGTGTGTTTGAAATGGGTTGAGTGTATTGTGCCATGGTTTTCACATAGATGGGGGTGTGGTGAGGATGATCATTTGGTGGTTCAGGAATGAGGAGCGGGGCATTGTGACATGTGTTGCAATTTTGATGGGTAACGGGTTGCTTCTGTGGCTTCGGGATGTTCTGTGGAGGTATAGGATCTTGAGCTTTGGGAAAGTTGACGTCTGGGGTAGTGAGGGAGAAAGACAAGCTTGCTAAGTTCCGAACTTGGTCCAGTTCTTCTTGAAATTTCAGTAACTTCTGTTCGAGCTGGGCGGCACTTTCTTTGGAAACCTGAATACCCTGAGGAACCTGTACCCTTTCAACTGAGTTCTCTTTCCTGACGTTGTTCAAGTCTTCCATTTTTGCTTTGCGCTTGTTTCTGATAGGACTTGGAGGAGGAGCAGGTGGTGGGCCCTTAGATCTTGTGGAGTAGGATGATGATGCCAGAGTGCATGAACTAACCTTTTGGGGAGGGGAATAAAACAAAAGTAAAAACAAAAAGGTAATAAGTTAGTACGGATTCTGAGAAAAAATGTTGCAATATTTAAACACACAGTGCAAGAATATAGATCGTGTCCTAAGTTGGTTGTCTCGTTGTGCTTGAGGTAGGCCTAGCAACAAGTTGATTTGGAGAACTTATAATGCTAAATGCCTCATTTTATTGATAAAACTAGGACGAATCCCAAAACGATACTAAAATTGCATAACGTAAAGTGTCGCTAATGGCCATTGGCCTTATTACATTTTAAAGCGAAAAAGAAAAGAGACTCCTAACTACTTGGTCCCAGAAGGACCTTCCCCAGACTCGGCATCTTTAGCTCCATCGAACAGCTTCACCAGCTCACGCAGTCCCAGCAACAGATAAGCCCTAGCCAAATGTCCTCCTTCATTTCCCTCAGCATTTTGGCAATTCTCGATCCTCTGGATGAATTTCCCTTCCAACTCTACCAAACCTCGCTCCAAATACCCTAGTTGCTTGTTGGCGCTGACAGCCATATCCTTCCATTCCTTGATCAACTTTTGATTTGCCTCTTGAATTTCCTGATGTTCACTCTCGCACTCCCTGATTCTCTTGCGTAGTTGGTTGTACTTAACCTGTATTTCAGCCCTCTCATCGATGACCCTGTGACCTCGAACAGACCCGGGCTGTCCTAACCCAGCATGATCTTCTTCTAGCCAACTTGGATAGTATGGGGTGTAACCGGCATGGTATCTGTCAGGCTCTATGGAATCCTTTTTCAGGATGATCTTGTTATTCCACATGTGTTGAGCTTGACATTTGTATGGGCTATCGTCGTCTTGGAAATCGGCCCTGAAATGACTCATCTTTTTGACCTTTGGTATGACCTTCTTCCTCCCCGCCTGCCTCGTGACTCGGAGAGGAACATAGGGATAAGTTCCCCTCAGACCAATGAGTATAAGGAATGGAGCGTCCCGAGAGCGGATGATGAACTCTCCAGTGGGGAACCATTCGAACATCCACTGCACCTTGTCTTCTTTCAGATTTTCAAACAACTCTACCCATCCTCGAGTGTCTCCAGGCTGAGCAATTATGTTGGGCATATAGTTCATTCTCTTTGGATGGTGAAAGGCTATATGATCGTTCCACGACCTTCGTGGAAGCTCTTGATGGTATTGACCCCTTTGAAGATGTTCTATAAGCCAGAGTTGGAGTAGTAAGTTGCAACCCTTGAAGTGACTGGCCCCACGTCGACAGTTCTCCAAGGCTCGGTAGATCTCAGCAACAATCATGGGCACTATGCTGAAAGGATGCCCTCCAATCCCTTCCATTAATGTCTTGGTGACCATGGCTAGTCTGGTATGGATCCTAGCCTTCTTCATAGGAAACACTATCATTCCCAAAAAGCAGAACATAAAGATGAAGACCCTCCTATGGATATGCCCCAATGATGTGAGGGCGAATTCGTCTGGGTAGGTGTGGTAGGATTTACTATGGCCATACCTCTCGTATAGAAAGTGGAAAGGGATATAAGAATCCTTCAAACAAGTCAATTCTGGGTTTTTCTTCAGTCCCATCATCTTGAGGAAACCCCTACCCTTGCGGTTTTCTGGCATAAGCAAACCCGGAGTCTCCCAAGGGATACCAGCTAACCCTCCTATTTCTTCGAGCAATGGGGTCATTTCCAGGTCCCCAAATCGAAATACTGATCTATCACTGTCCCAGAATAAGGTCACAGCCTCTATGATTTTGTTGTCAGGCTGGATTTCCAAAAGAGAGGGTAAGTTCCCTAAATATTTGTGGACGAGAGTCCGGTCACTGAAATGAAGGTCTTATCACTAACTTAACAACCTTGGGTGAATCTGGGGATTTCGTGCCTCATTTTCTGCAAAACAAAGTGTTAGACCCTTACCCCACCGGACTCGACTATTTAAACCAATAATTAGCAGAATGACATTTAGTTCTCCAGATAAATGCACAGAATATGGTGTTGTCCGTTTGGGTTCCAAGGAAACCCAGTGGACTTTGAACAAGGCTATCTTAAAGAGTCATTATGTGGACAACATAACTGACTCGACTAGGTTTGACAGTGATGCATGCACGGTTAAATAGAATAAGGTTTCTATGGGGTATTAGACCGGTACCCTTGAGCGGACAACTCAAGAGGGAAAGGCACGAAACCGTCGACTGCATCGCTGATCGACTGATTTTACCGCAAATATGCCTTTGCCAAATTTAGGGGGTGATAATATTGGAAGAGCGCAACAACTCATTATAAGCGTTGCAATGATATTTGTTTGGAACGAGTGGAATATGAGGTTGAAGATGCAATTACAAAAAATGAAACAAATTGTCACGTATTTTCACGTTCATAATGATTACAATAATTGCTCAAAAATAGCAACGGTGTTGAAGGAAAACAGTAAATGAAAGCGTTAAAGAAAGAAAAAGAAAAAAAAAAGGCAAGTCAGTTCCGAATAAAGACGTTAAACAAAGCAATAAAAGAAAACAATAAAGTCACATATAACATGAAGTGGTAAAAGCCTAAAGAATCCCCAGCAGAGTCGCCATGCTGTCGACGCCCCCTTTTTCTCGTGAAATCGTGTCTATGACATTTGGGAAGACAACTCTATTCCCGTTTGGGAATTGGGTTTTTGGATTTGAAGAGTCGCCACCTAATGATTAAGTACATTAGTACACCACAAGTTTTGAGTTGTAAAACCAGAGTTCGGGTAAGGGCTAGAAATTATCTCGAGGGGAAGGTGTTAGGCACCCCTCAAGATCCACTAGTGTGGTTCCCGGCCATGCTATGTTGTGACTTTAAATACAAACGAGCATACAAATAATTCCACGTAAAGATTGCAAGTAGGTATGTATAATGGTTGACAAGCATGCTTGACATTAAGATCTAGGTGGTCTCACAACTTACTTAAAGGAATGTCCAAGTGCAGAAAATTAAAAAAAAGAAGTGAGTGAACATAAATTTTAAAAGAATAGTGGAGGAAGTTGAGGAATAATTGGGTGACTGAAACGAAAGACAGAGTTTTATTGATAATAACAAAGTTATATAAAGGAAAGGGGTCCTAGGTTTGTAAAACACATGGATCATCCAGACAACACCGATGGCCAATCGTACGTTTGGTGTTATCGCGTGATCATCATCTCCATGTCTACCCTTCCCACCCCGTTATGGTGTTAAGCGCGGAATGGTATCGTTACCTACTACATGCTATTACCCGTCCCACCTATCAGTCCCGGAGGCATTTGGGACTACTAATCCTAAAGGGGAGGGAGCTTGGCTTTTTAGAGTTTAAAAGAATAAAAAACTAGGGCGACAGTCAAAACACATAATGCAATAAAAGGGGAACAAGTAGCAATTAAGGGCTCAAACAGGCCTCCTCATTATAAGAAACAAATTGTTTAGCATGTCTTACACATACTTGATTTGGTCTGAACTAAATTAAAGCGTAGGATAGGTTGATTTACCACATATTTCCCAGATAGGGAGTCTGCATTAGTCCTGCTTAGATGTAGTTGTCGAAGACTGACACAGTTGATTAATTACTTAACCTTTTGCCTATGTGTTAAACGGGACCTATAGGCATGATATCAATTAATTCAGG
Source organism: Nicotiana attenuata (assembly GCF_001879085.1). Classification (NCBI taxonomy): domain Eukaryota; kingdom Viridiplantae; phylum Streptophyta; class Magnoliopsida; order Solanales; family Solanaceae; genus Nicotiana; species Nicotiana attenuata. The sequence continues at coordinate 86,542 of NW_017671972.1, read as the reverse complement.
GACGGAGGAATAAACTGATTGCAAAAAAAGAATTGTTGGTTGTAAGCTCCGCGAGTGTTTAAACAAATTAACACTGATTTTAGACTTAGGAGCGAGTGGGCGATTCAGATTTAGTTGATAGCTCCTATAGGCATGCTTTCTAGGTGTTACTGATTTTACCGATGTTATTGTCATGCAGAGATCCTATGGGCAGGTCATCTATATGCAATTGGTTATTTTAAATCCTATAAGCACATTTGCCTAGTTACAGATGCATATGCAAAATGCAGGAAGTCCTATAGGCATATTATCTATATGATATGCAGAGTTTCAGCAACGATTTATGGGCATGGTATTTATACGAAATGCAGAAAACCTATAAGCATGGTATCTATGTGAGATGCAGAGGTTTGAAATTAGTAAGTTCTACAAACATACCATCTATATGAGATGCTGAATTTTGAAAGTAAATACCCTAAAACATGGTATCTATATGAGATGCTGAATTTTGAAAGTAAATATCCCTAAAACATGGTATCTACATGAGATGCTGAATTTTTTAAAGTAAATATCCTAAAACATGGTATCTACCCCTTTGCATGCATTCAATCCCATCCCTTTCACTATACACCCCAGTAGTTATTACAAAAATTATTAGAGAACAAATGGATCAGAGGAAAGAATAAAAATTACCTCAGTGATTACATCTACATCTAATCAGCCTAATCCTGACTCAGAGTCTAATAATATGAGATAAACCAACTTCCAGGATCGGATTTTCCAAAGCCTTCTCTTATTTGGGACGTGTCAAACTTCCAGGGAACTCCAAGAGTTCCAGGCAATGCTCACACCCTAACTATCATTGCAGAAATCAGATTATAATGCAGTGTGGAAGGGCCAGCACTCAAATGTCCAAGTTCAGAGGGAACTCAAGGTCCCAAGGCAAGGCTCGTAGGAGGGGGCAGAACTTAGAGACTAAGAGTGAGTGTAAGTACAATTGAAGTGCAGGAAAAAGCATGTAGGTACTTCAAAATTAACTTTGCAGAGGATTGAAAGCAGGCATGGATACAGGGACTGTAAACAAACAGATTAGAAAGATACTGAAATTAATTTTAGGACATACCAGTTCAAAGAAGCAAGAAAGGAGAAACAGTAGCCTTATGAAAGCCAAAGTGCAGTCAAGAAGCCAGAGTATAAGTTTAGAAGAGAGTTATGATTTTTGTGTGCTTAATCATGTGTGGAGGATTATTCCCATCGTGTGTGCTTTGTGTTAAAGAGTCATGTATTTATAATGCAGAAAAGAAGCAGAAATAGGTAAGAAAATAGTTTGAAAATCAATCACACAAGGTTTACCTTTGAAGGGATTCTGATTTCAAACGGGCAAAGTAAACAAGGATAGAGGTTAATTAAACACTTTTCAAAGTAGTGCAAGAAGGGTAAATACATACTAGATATCTAAGGAAAGGGTTTGACAGTACGCGGTTGTGCAAATTAAGGAAAGGAAATCAATTGACAGCAAAGTAATCATGAGTCAAAAATTTTGCATGAATGAACCAAGTCAGAAAAAAGGTAAAGAGAGGATCTTAATTAAAAAGAAGCAGTAACAATCAATTAACCCCCAAAAAAAAGGATTCTGATTCAACCACAAGTCGGAAAGCCTTTTGAAGAAAGGTTCATCACGTATAAAAACAAGCAGACACGTTTAAACATTGAAAGAACTGTCATGCTATCCAGAAAAAGTCTAGTATAGAAGAGTCCAGAGTCATACACAAAAGGGTTCGAACTCAATACATGGATCCAAAGTGAGTTTGAGAGAGTTTAAGTCTCAAACAGAACCCTAGTCTAAACACACAAGACCAAACTCGCCAAAACCCCAAAATCCTAGGGTTTTGACTTGAATCAGATGCAAAGAAGATAAAATGAGGGAACAAGCAAATACAGTAGAAAGTTCAAAGTAAACAGAGTAAAGAACGTAATTCGAAACATAATGAGAGCAAAAGAAACAGTAGAGGAAAACATGTTTTTGCAGGTATTCTAGAGGAACTTAAAAAAAACAACACTTAATGAACACTGTAGGAAAATACAGTAGGCGAGATCATAGTGGAAGGCAAATAGCCGAACATAGTGGGAAAACATGTGAAAACATAGCATAGAAACATGGTAGAAGGAAGAACAAAATACAGCAAACATAGTAGAAGAACATGTGTAAAAAAAAGAACATAAGAACATAGTAGAGACAAACATACACAAAGAAAGGGAAAAGAAAAGTCGGAAAAACACTGAAGCATTTTTCAGAAACCATAAATCAGAAAGAAGTGACTTTGAAAGTAAAAAAAATTTAAAAGAAAAGTTGGGGAAATCCTTCAAGAACTCAAAATAGAGCATGAATACACACAGATCTGAGGAGAATCGGAGAAAAACCTCGAACAGCTAGGGTTTCAGGTGAACCCTAGAATGAGAAAGGCTTGGAAAAGGTCCGATCTAAGTCGGATAAGGCTGGACACAGGCTCAAGAGGCTATGATATGACGGAGCCAGGCCGGAGATGGCCAAAAATCTCAAGTCGGCGGAGATCTGAGTGGAGACCTTTGAGGTCTAGCCTCAAACCTTCGAGTCCCAGGCATACAGGAGCAATGGGGGGGGGTGAGTATGAGGCTTCCATGGCCTGAGAAGCCATGGATTCGAACGAGAATCGAAGGGATTAGGGTTAGTTTGGGTGGCGGCGACTAGGGTTTGAAGAGAGAATCGGAGAGGAAGGGGATTCAAGGGCGGCGGGTGAGGGAAATGAATTTAGGGTTGGGGTGTTGGTAGATTAAAAATGGAAAGGGTGCGTGTGAGTCATTGATCTTTTAGATCAACGGCTATGATTAAAATAGAATCTGGTCGGGTGCTTTAAACAGGTTAGGGGATTGGGTTGGACTGGTCCGGAATTGGGCCTGGAATTGGGTCAATTAAGGGGATTAATATGGCTATAATTGAAATGCAGATGGGCTATATATTAAATAGCCAATTTTCCCTTTTTAATTTAATTAAAATGGTTAAAATGATTTTAAAAATAAATTGAAAGCACTGAACTAATTTATAATATATAAACATTAATCTAAAAAATACTGGGAGTAATTTATAGTTGTAAAATGCTATTAATCGTAATATAGGCTATAATTGCAATTTTATGCCATTTAGCTTAAAAAATATCAAATAAATTTATAAAAATATGATAAAATCACCTTAATTATATTTTGGTGTAAATATGAGGATGGAAATAAATTACTCACCAAAATAATAGTTTTGGGAATAATTATTGGATTTTGTACAGCTAAAACAAATAATAAAATGATTTTAAAAAGCTTTAAAAATTAGAAAAAATTTCAAATTCTTGGGCATACTTATATATGCATGTATATGCTAGTTTGAGAATATTTTGAGTATAAAAATAGATAGAGAAAAATGGGTATCAACAATCACGCGGGCAAGAAGATCACTGGTAAGAACCATGATTAGAACAGGCTACAATTGGCCAGAAATGGAAAAAGAAGAAGAGAATTTCATGCTAAATGTGATAAGTGCCAATGATATGGAAACAACATGCATAGACCTGGCGAACTATTACATCGGGACATTGCACCATGGCCCTTTATGAAGTGGGGATGATATCGTAGGACCACTACTACAAGCAAAGGGATAGGTAAAATTTCTATTGGTGCTCACTGATTACTTTACTAAATGGGTAGAAGCAGGTGCATTTAAACAGTACGGGAAAAAGAGGCCAGATATTTCATTTGCCGAAATATCATATGTCAGTTCGGTTGTACCAAAAGAAATCGTCTGTGATAACGGCACCACAATTTATAGGCGCTCAAATCAAAGAATTTTTTACAAAGTTGGCAAATCAAAAGATCACGTCCACGCCTTACATCTAGTAGGTAATGGACGGGCTGTCAACAAATAAAGTCATTATCAACAATTTGAAAAAAACGGTTAGAAGTACTAAAGGTAATTGGCCAGAATACTACCTAGTGTTTTATGGACAATCACACAACAACAAAAATAAGCACAGTGAAACACCATTTTCAATTGGTGTACGGGGCTGAAGCTTTAATTCCAGTTGAAATAGGGGAATCAAGCACGAGGTATACGCAGGTGTCGGAAGAAATTAATGAAGAAGAAATGCGCATAAACCTTGACCTACTTGAAGGAAGAAAGAAACTGCATTAATAAGAATAGAAGCACAAAAACAAGTAATTGAACGATATTACAATCGAAAGGCACGATTAAGATACTTCAAGATTGGGGACTTCGTGCTCAAGAACGTCTTTTAATCCACGAAGACGGCCAATACCGGAAAATTATGTCCAACTTGGGAAGGACCTTACAGGATTCATGGTATTGCGGGCAAAGGAGCATACGAGCTAGAGACTATGGACGGTAAGATATTACCTTCACATTGGAATGCCGTTCACCTGAAGAGATACATTTCTAAAAGAAATACCCACGGTCAGGTATCTTCATTTTAAAATTATGTTTTTAATTGTTAAAATTTTTCTAACGATTTTAGATGCTAGGCAAAAAGCTAGCCCGTACTAAATGATGAATCACGCCTTGCAAGGCACATGGAATAAATTGAAATTCCCGGTCTAGGGTTACAACTATTCTAATAGAAATTCAGACGGGTTAGCAGTCTTCATCTAAAAATCGCCTCCGAGTTCCGTGTGTTTTTCCTTTTCAGGGAAAGGACAAATGAGAGGGAACAGTCAAGTGGCTCGATATTTATGTTTTCAATGACTCAAACACGTTGGGGGACTATGTGATATATATATATATATATATATATGTAAAGAAATGCATAAAGAAGACAAAGAAGATTGAGAAGCAATCAAAAATTCAAGAAATCAGCTAGTTCAAAATCACATCACTAAAAGAGTCAAGTGCAGAGCAAAAGCTAATGAAAGATAGCCACGAGCCAAGGCCAGGACAAAACCTTACTATAGTTAGGTTAAAAGCAATGTACCAAAACAGGTTATAAATAAAAACCTTGTATTTAAAGTACATACACTAAAATGGGTTATTACATAAAAATCTGTATTTTGATTCCTTCTTCTAAAAATCTATTATGAGAAAAACAGTTACGAAAAAGTTATAGATGTTATTTAAATACATGTAAAGTGTTGCTTAAAACATGGCAAAGTTCAAATAAAAACTTGTCAAATTATTTCAAGAAACATGTGTATTCCTATTTCTTTAATCGTATGTTAACACCATTATGAAGTTGAGACGTCTTCTTCATTAAGTGTAGAATATAAAAGGGCCCTCTTTTATAATTCATGATTGATTTAAGATATTCATGAGAAAAAGAAAGCATTTTACAAAATAAAAATGCAAGATATTCAGTAAGTCCTTAAAAATAAAGGCGAGAATAAACAAAATAGAAGTTTAGACAGCAACGGAAACTTCATAATATTAAAACAGTTTTGACTAAGTATGGACTTAGTCATAAAACAAAAAGTTGTTTAAACAAAATGCCCCATGAAAGGTCTGGGGACTTAACGTTTTCCACAAAACCCTTAAAAAGACCAAGGGCTACAACCAACCATAAAAATAAAAAGGCAACAAAGGTATTCAAACTTTTCACTGAGAACTTGAAGGAACTGAAACAGGGACATCAACAGTAGCGGGCGGCTCAGCTTGACTCGAAGGAGTGGGGATACCTGTATCATCTTCAACTTGTTCAGAAACTTCAGCCACGGGAGAAGGGAAATCTTGGTTCTGCTGAGTCTTCTCGAGAGCCTCTTTGATGTTGGCTAACTCAGATTCTAAGTTAAAATTCTCCTGGCTAACTTGAACGAGGGTATCATGGCGAGAATCTTAAAACGCCCAACTCACTTCAATGGCAGATTTCTCTTCAAGGACCTCATAGTCTCTTTCCCAATTAGCAACTTCATTTCTTAATTTTTCATTTTCAGCTAAGGCAGATTCCTGAGAAGCTTGGAGAGCAGCTTGAGAACTCTCTAAAAAGCGAACCTTATCAGAAGATTCCCGGAGGTCTTCTTGAGTTTGTGTCAGTGTTTGCACAAGTTCTCCAGCATATGCTTCTTTCTCAGCCAAGAGAGCCTTCAACTCTCTAATCTCCTCACTAGCCTTGGAAAGTTGCTGACAAAAAGAGGTTTCAAGACGTAACTATTCTATACTTGCTTGACTTAAAGAAGCTTTTACAACTGCCAGCTCTGAAGTCAAGACCCTTACCTGCTGCTCCAAGGTGCTTCTACTTTCTTCTAAGGTTTCCACATCAATTCAAAGACTATCACACTGTCCCTTCCAATTATCCGCCTCCATCTGATAGTCACGCATTAATTGCTCTAAAAGGGTAACTCTTTTCATCATCTCTGTGCCAATTAAATTAACCTAAAAGAAAATGGAAGATGAGAATCCTGAAAATAGGAGAAAGATAAAATAAAGTTTGAAAAAGGAGTACCTTAAATGAAGCATGCACTATGTCATTTATCAAGGTCAAAGAACTGTGACTCTCAAGCTTAGCCTTTTCCACTGGACCAATCAAAGGCTTTAGCCACACGTCTGCTTGACCTGATTTCTTTAAAAGGTTACCCTCAGCAGGGACTTCAATGGTGACTTGCTTCGTATCAATATCTCCACTTGAGGAACCAACCTCAGTATGATGAACATGTGGAGGAGGAATCGTTGAAGGAGGAATAGTGGAAGTGGTAAAAACAGCCTGGGGAGGAACAAAAACAACCATGATTGGCAAAGAAGGAGTCATAGGAACGGAAGTGGCAAAAGAAGCCAGGGGTGCTTCATCAGAAACCTGACCAAAATATTCACTACCAAACCCGCAATCAAAAAGCTGCTCCACAGAATCATGAGTAGCAGCGGGAACATCATAAACATCATCATCAGGGATCACCATCTGGGCTTTAATAGACTCGCTGAGAGGAATAGAATGACTGGGGGATGCTTCATCATCAGAGATAATATGTCTACGAGCCCGCGGCCTCGTTATCAATGAACCCTCATCTTCCTCCTCTTTAGAGTCTTAGCCATCAACGACTTTTCTTTTCGATGAAGAACCCAAAATTATTTCCTGGGCCTTTGCCAAAGAGATACGAGAAGCCGCAATCGCCTCGGTAGTAATCCCTCAAATTGTAAATCCTGATAAAAAGAAGGATTAAAATAAGTTCAGGAAAAACAGCAATATGTGAAATAAAAAAAACTCTTACCGTGAGTTTTTACTTTCCAACCAAATCGTTGGGAAAGAGCCTTCCAAGACCTACCTCCATTGGGGTAGCATTCAATATTTTTTCTACCCAAACACGGAAATGGGGAATATCATCCACAATTCCCATGGTTGCTGAAAAGGAAAAGGAAAATTAAAATAAATAGTCATCAAAATTAAAGGGAAAAAAGGTACGAGAAAATTACTCACGTGCAAAATTCCACTTTTCGGAAAAGGGAACGTTTTCCTCACCCACCAAAACAACGGTGGGGGCAGCAACAAACCGGGCATACCAGCCACGGTCTCTGTCATCCTCTGGACTAACCAGAACTCTTTTGCTCCTAGCTACAAAAGTGAAAACGCCATTGCGAAAAAGTCTGGGGGAGTAAAGATGAATTAGATGGGAGAAAGTGAAAGGCACACCAGCCACATTGCTCAAATGCCTCAAACAGGCAATAACCCTCCATACAATAGGGCCTATCTGACCTAAACATATGTCGAAAAAATGACAGAATTCTAGGATGACAGGGTCAATAGCAGGTTTGAATCCCAAGGTAAATAGATATGTATAAACAAAGGAAAATCCCGTCAAATAAGAGGTGATTCTTTGGTCACATTAGGGATTATGATGGGAAAATCCTGACTCCAATGGCAGTCTTTACGAACTAAAGGAATCAGACCTTCAATGATCTGAGTTGGGAAAATATGAGCATGATCTAAGGAAGATACTTGGTTTCTAAGAGACTCTTTATCATTATAGAAGGAAAATTCCGCAAGAACTATCTCCTCCACTAGAGGTTCACGAAGAGGCTCAGGGGATTCCTTACCTCTAGAGGAAGATCTATGTGAAACAGAACCTCTGGTTCTAGAAGAAGGACCAGAACTGGATGAAGACCCTAAATTACGTAGTCTACCACCCCCTCTTCTACTCCTATTAGGAGCAGAAGGAAAGTTGTCAACTATGGAGGCTCTCCTAGGGTTAGGGTTTGGCGAAGCCATGGTAGTACAAGGAAGGTAAAGAACAACAATTGAATATTCTAAGAGTTTTACGAGGAAGATGGAAACAAGAATTGAATATTCTGAAAGCTTTATGAAGAAAAGACAAAGGCACAAAACTAAATTTATACTAGGAAGCAACCGTCATAGGAAAAAGGTACAATGATGGAAAGGTCATAATGAGAAATGTCGCTTCGTGATTAGTGAAGCCGTAAAAAAGCTTTAAAAGGCACTGCAAAGTTGCAGAGCCAATAAGAGGGCGCCACGTGTAACGAGCATTAAATGGAAGTGACAATTGAAGTATCGATTCCATTATAGCATTAATGGCGGTAAATATTCCCGCTTCAATGAAATTCACTTCCCAAATATTCAATTGATGAATAAATGCCAAGTGGGGGGGACTATTTGTATTGGGTAAAACTGAGTTTATGCATATTGAAGTGATGGAAAGATGACATGTCATGACACGTAGGCATGTCAATAAATGGTGATTAAGAAAAGAGGCACGAGTTGCAACAGATACGAGCGGAAGCACAAGAAGAGGCACGAGTTGCAACAGATACGAGCGGAAGCACAAGAAGAGGCAGGAACGAAGATTCAAAAGACTCGTTGCTCGTACCTATTTAAATTTAAAAGCTGAGAAGAATGAACCTGACAACACATGAGAGCCCAGACACAGTATTTAATAAGCATTAAATACTAAAAAACCTTAGAGGATCTGTATTAAATTGCAATGATTATGTAACCTAGCATTTAATGCCTTTAATCGTCCATAATGACCTTATTATGACAAAGGCAAAACGTATAACTTAAAAATAGTTATAAAAGGGAGAAGACTGATCATTGGTAGACACACAGTATCATCTGAATATATTGGTTTACTTTGTTTTCTGCTATCTATTGGTTATCAAAATTCATTTCTTTTATTTATTTTCGATTATCAGTAACCCGAGTTCTTCTAATAATAAAGCTTTGACTGAAATCCCATTTTTCGGTTAAACATCTAGCAGCAATTCTAGACGTTATTTGAGATCATCCGCAATTAATTTGCCCTCAGCTTTGCCTCTTGTTCGCTCAAAAAATGTTACACATCTTACGAGTACAAAACAATATAAATAAATCCCGGGATAATCATAGCAAATCGTAATAATCCGTTGGACCAATTGAAAGACATGAAAATAAGAACTCACGATTAGGGGGAGAAGCATTAGAAACCTTTATTGATAATATTTGTTTGGTCTGCCTCTCCATGGAGAGGTTCAGAGCCTTACAATGGTGTTTTCTCTTCCCATAAGAGGGGTATCTTTTCTCGTTTCTCTCTCCTCTCACTAGTGGTCGAGAAGCAACCCCCTTTCTGGGGTTTCCTCTCTTGGTATTTATAGCTGTGAGCTTCGTGAGCTGGCGATAAGTGGACGTAACCACGTTGAGATCTCGCCTTTTGTATTGGCGCGTAGGCCAAGGCCTTGTCGACCGAGCTAGAGGCGGGTTGAACGTTGTCAATCCTGAGTGTTCGTGCCGTTAATTAATCATGAATTAACTTAAAACGGGATTAGCCTCGTTAATTATCGTGGGATCAGATTTTGACCCATACAGTATATAGACCAAGTCGAACTTAGTATATGCGAACTCAGATTTTGGTTCAACCGTAGTTGAACTTTTTGGCGAAGGCACATAGCCTGAGTCCCGGTTCAACCGTAGTTGAATTTGCTAATGGAGGCGCATAGCCTGTCTTGGTTCAACCGTAGTTGAACTTTTTGGTGAAGGCGCATAGCCTGTCTTGGTTCAACCGTAGTTGATTTTGTTGGCGAAGGCGCATAGCGTGACTTGGTTCAACCGTAGTTGAACTTTTTGGCGAAGGCGCATAGCCTGTCTTGGTTCAACCGTAGTTGAACTTTTTGGCGAAGGCACATAGCCTGAGTCCCGGTTCAACCGTAGTTGAACTCATTGGTGAAGGCGTTTAGCCTGAGTCCCGGTTCAACTGCTGTTGAATTTTGTCGGTCTTGATGACGAAGGCAGAGAGCCCGAATCTCATATGATGGGTATCGAGTATTGGAACTCGTTTTGGATTCGATACTTTGAGCGACTTATCCATTGTCTTCCCAACCAGGGTATATAGGCCGTCTTGAGGCGAATCTCGGCTCGAGATATCTCCGTGCCGGTTTCCGACCGGAGCTCGCATGCCTTACAGAGACCTCCCCTTAGGAGAGGAGGGGGACTGCTTCTTCTTGCTTGCACTATCTGAGGTTGGAGAGAGAGTGAGGACTTAGATCTTGATTTGGGATCTTCGAGCTCCCTTTCGAGTTTGGCGCTTCTTTTCTTTTGGTCCAGGGAAGAACTACGCGATTTTGCTATGAAATCCCCACAGACGGCGCCAAATTGTTCACTCAAAAAATGTTACACATCTTACGAGTACAAAACAATATAAATAAATCCCGGGATAATCATAGCAAATCGTAATAATCCGTTGGACCAATTGAAAGACATGAAAATAAGAACTCACGATTAGGGGGAGAAGCATTAGAAACCTTTATTGATAATATTTGTTTAGTCTGCCTCTCCATGGAGAGGTTCAGAGCCTTACAATGGTGTTTTCTCTTCCCATAAGAGGGGTATCTTTTCTCGTTTCTCTCTCCTCTCACTAGTGGTCGAGAAGCAGCCCCCTTTTGGGGTTTCCTCTCTTGGTATTTATAGCTGTGAGCTTTGTGAGCTGGCGATAAGTGGCCGTAACCACGTTGAGATCTCGCCTTTTGTATTGGCGCGTAGGCCAGGGCCTTGTCGACCGAGCTAGAGGCGGGTTGAACGTTGTCAATCCTGAGTGTTCGTGCCGTTAATTAATCATGAATTAACTTAAAACGGAATTAGCCTCATTAATTATCGTGGGATCAGATTTTGACCCATACAGTATATAGACCAAGAAATTTGTTGTTCTAGTCAAGACAAAGTGCTGTTTTGCTTCGCGTTTCCATGCTATACTTCTCTAGCAAGACAAACATGACAACTATGTAACTTCAAAAAAGAAAAAAAAAATCATATATAGTTGTATAGAAATAGAAAAGTACCTCATTCATCCAACAAAGTATAACATTGTTTTATTTGCAGAGCTAAATAATTGTTCTTTCATTATTTATTGGCATGTCGACCACTGCTAACGTATAGATTAATTCCAATAACAACTTATATTACCAAATATTTAATTTTTGAAACGTCATGTCAATCACCGATTACCAATTTGACGAAGAAAAATACCCTTAACTTAGTTACGGTTTTACTGGTAATTCCTACAAGCAATATGTAGTTGTCATGATTCAACATGAGAAGGGGATTCAATGTTACACAAATAGCTGACCAGATTTTGACCCATACACTTCTAAAATCATATCAAAATGTGTAATTAGCCATGCCTACACTAATTTCTAGTTATTGAACTGATTGTTGTATGAATTTCTTAGACGTAAATATATTCAATTTGAAGTATAAAGCAGTTACTCGGGGAAAAAAGAAGAATAGATATGTACATTATCTCGTTGGTAGCGTAGATATCATGGGGATTTGAGTCTATCGTGATGTAGAAATATTTTAAAGGTCAACTTCGAAAGGTGCACCTGGTGGGGCTTAATATGACCACCAAGTCAAATTATAGCTTCCATTAAAGTTATAACATTGATGTCTGATAGCATTGTTATCGAAACTAGTAAACTATAAACCATGTTTTTCTTTTATTAACACATAAAAAATATGTTCTATCTCAAATAAGCCTGTAATACGCCACGTAGAGACAACTGTCTTCTTGATTTAGTCAGTGTAAGGAACTCTTTTTTTCTTTCCTTTTGGTCCTTAGAGGTTGAGTTAATTGATAAATTCACCCCAATTTAAGGGAAAAGTATATAGCCTATAGTACGTCATAAATCAATTAAGCTTAAGTGATTAGCTTACCTCAATAGCGTGATGGTTGAAACTTGAAAGCAGCGCCCTTAGGTTTTGTGCACTCTCGATTGAAGGTAGATTAAACTTGCTAATCATATAAATGTTAGTTTTGACTTTTGATATTTTTGGTTATATATTTTCTTCATTTGGATAAATCATTTTGGACAGTTTGATGCCCATCAGGACAAAAATAAATTATGGCATATACATTTAGTGTGTCAATACAGTTTCACAGTAGCTAGCATCATAAAATTATTGGAATAATAGGTCGGACCTCTCAATTTGGCATCATTTATCCAATGCATATTTTGAAGTATGTTTGAAAAGTTTAGAGGATTAATGTCTATGTATTCTACCATAAATCAAGTAGAATATCTATATGTCATCATCGAGAAATTTAAATAAGTAAACTATCTCAATTCAAATATCAATTTACTTATTTTTGAAAATTAGAAAGTTAAAAAAACATCTGATTACTTTCAAAAAACATATTAGAAGTTAAAAATAATTAAAAGTGTTTCTGGCGAAAGAAATTTATTTTTGTCCCTGCAAGTAGTAAATAAATCGTTTCGTCCAGGGGCGTACGCAGAAATTTTTATAAGCGGTGTCGACATTTAAAGACATGATCAACTGAACGAATTATTGTAATGATATCATATTAAAATTTAAAAACACAAACTATAATATATGAATAAAACACAATTCATGTACATTACTATAATTCTACTTAACAAGTTTTCAATATTTTAAATGTATTATAATAGTCTTGTTAGAATTAATAATAAATACTTTTTTATATAATGCATCAAACATCACTCAAAAACACGCCATTCATTTGATTTTGTAAATAGCATGCCCAATTTTCAAAATCGCAACTTGCACCTAATAGCTAAAATAATTACCTTAAAAATAATTTATTGTGGCTCAAATATTGTAAGGACATCATGATTTATTGGTTTTATTTTCCTTTTATCTTTTTAGCCGTGATAAAAGAATTCTAAAATTACTAAGGACTATCACAACTGGGATTCAAACTCCAGACCTTTCTAACAAAGGAACACCGCTCAACCAACTGAGCTAGGAGCACTTTTTGTTAGGCAGTGTCACTTTATTTATTTGTATGCATTTATCTTTGCGTATCAACTAGTATTCATATATTTAGTGAAATTTTCCGATCATCCGTGATGACACCGCTTGAGTCAAGGTGCGTCCGCCCCTGGTTTCGTCTATAAACTGAATATGATGTCGGTCAATGAACCTGTTGAGTAGAGCTTATATTGGTTTTGATGATTAACAAACAGTTATGAAAGAATTATATTTTTTGAAGTGCATTGGTCGGAAGTTAATGTTTTTCTTAGTGCAAGAAGGTTTAAGCTGGAAAAACTGATTCCTGTTAATAGTGAGATTCCTTGAAAGTTTTTGTTCGTGGGCTATTGGAAAATATTAGCTAAATGAATTTGTGGTCAGCATGAATTTATGAAATACTTGTATGGAAAAGAAAACACGTAAAGGAGTCTTTTAAGGAAATACAAGAGAATCTTTTTAGGATTTGTTTTCCTTATGGGATAAGTGAATTATTTAAGATATTGGAGCTAAAACTGAAAAAGCATTCGACCAACCTCACTCCTACATAAAGCATCACGTTTCTGCTGTTGAAGTAACTGCTATTTTTGCAGAAATAATGGAATTACTCTTGGCAAATAGCAGTCATAGTAACAAGGTGCTTTGAGAGATTCAAGGTTTTCAATTGAAGGACCAGTTCTTGAAGACGAAGCTACTGAAATTCTTTAATTGTTTACGCTTGAGTCAATTGTTCTAAATTGTAACTTGTATTGCTTACTGGGAAGTGTAATTATAGGTGAACAAATCTAAAGAGCTTGTTTGGCTTTCTAAGCTAGAGTTTATAGACTCAAAAAGGGTAGCTATAATTTGGTTGACTATAGGGGTAAGGCAAGAGGGTTAGTTCCTTTGGTTATTGAGTTATAAGCTAAAATCACTCTATGATGTTTGTGAAGTTTTGAGGCAAATCCTACAATGGTAAGTCGTGGTTTTGATCCCTTGAGCAAGGAGATTTTTCATGTAAAATTATTATGTTATTTAACTTTTGCACTTTACTTTCTATTTGTATCTGAAATACCTAGGTTAAAGAATCGGGTTGTTTAACACATGAAATCGAGAGTAATACAATTCACTTATCCCTCTTGTGTCTTGGTGAATCTTAAAATAACAATTAGTGTTGATAACGTCCAAGACACACCTTAAGATGGCATATGGAACGGTCATTTGCAATATATAATACCCAACAAGAGTCAGGGTCGAACCACAAGAAGTTTAATATGGTGTTAAGGTAAACATTTAATTAAGAAACTTAATATATCTTGGATTAATTTTTAATAAAATATGGTTCAGTAACACTATTAATTATACTAAGATGTGTCAAAGAAACTATTAATTATACTAAGATGTGTCAATTGTAGCTCAAACTTTCTCCAAATAGCAGAAACTATCTCCAACTGCTAATATGAAAAGATGCCCTAAAAAACTATAAAATTCTATTTATAGGACTCCTTTATGCAAAAAATGCCCTTCTAAGGGTTTTGCGATTGCAGTATGAAATTTGCGGTCAGCAAGCCTGAAATTCAACAATTATTACTAGAATCAGGCATTAAATAAGTACTTTGGACTAATGACTATAGCAAAAGATACTAATAAGTGGTTAAATTTTTCACTTATTAACTCCCCCAAATTTAAGCCCTTGCTTGTCCTCAAGAAACTAAATTAGCACCCTCTTTCCAACACTCTTTAGTCCAATAAAGGAGTCAGCCACAAGTTATTTATAACTCATTTAGGACCAACAATTACACATAATACTTATGCATTCTAGACATGGTTTTTAATTTTCAAAAAGATATATTTTGCTCATCTCATGCAATTTTAGTGTGACATTTGAGCCTCAAAGGTTAACTTCATTCGTTATGAATCCTTGTTCATTTATGCTCAGCATAGTGGATCCCTGTCATGACCCGAGATTCCCAGCTTCGGGGCCGTGATGGAGCCTAACATTTCACTTGTAGGCAAAGCAAAGTTAGAGAATCTTTAAGCCAATTTCTTTTTAATTTTAATAAATAAAGCCAATTAAGCCAAAATGAACTAAAACAGAGTGCCGAATAACATAAATGACCATAAGATCTACTACAATCCGGATCTGGAGTCACAACTCACGAGCTTCTTGAATTTCTACAAACAGGGT
This sequence comes from Nicotiana attenuata, assembly GCF_001879085.1. Lineage (NCBI taxonomy): Eukaryota > Viridiplantae > Streptophyta > Magnoliopsida > Solanales > Solanaceae > Nicotiana > Nicotiana attenuata. Next base: position 71,170 of record NW_017671972.1, on the reverse strand, counting down.
CTGAAATAAATAAAACTATTCTGAACAAAAAGAAACACTAAAATAGGAAAAATGGAAGGGGACGTCAAGGTCTGCGGACGCCAGCAGATCTACCTGGAGTCTTCAATGAGCAAGTCCAAGCTGCTACGCCTCACAAACAGCTGGGGCCAGTACCAAAGTCTGCACAAGAAGTGTAGAGTGCAGTATGAGTACAACCGACCCCATGTACTATGTAAGTGTCGAGCCTAACCTCGACAAGGTAGTGACGAGGCTATGACAAGACACCCACGTAATATATAACAACAAATAAAGGCTAAACATGTACTATTGGGAAGGGACATGCTGAAGCGGGATACAAGATACGAGAAATACAGCAGGAATGATAACTAGGACAGTCAATAAGCCTTTAACCAGTAAAAACGAGTAATCACAATGAAGAAAATTGCACGGCATCACCCTTCGTACTTTTACTCTCAACCTCACAGTGAAATAATAATATTCCACGGCATCACCCTTCGTGCTTTTACTCTCACTTTCAGTATAAATGAATATATATGTCACGACATCACCCTCCGTGCATAAAATCTCAAAACATGGCATGACATCATTCTTCATGCATTAACTCGCACAATATAGCACGACATTACCTTCGTGCATTAACACTCACATACGACACGACATCACCCTTCGTGCATTAACACTCTCCCTTACCGTATAACAATGAACAAGTACAAATAGGGAGACGGAATAAAAAAGAACACGCCTTACGTAAACAATGATTCCACAATACCAATCTCAACTTTAGAAACAATACTCAATTAACACAAAAGCCCATAAACGCGGTAAGAACGATCAATATATTAAGTAACTAGTCTAAGTATGGATAACATGATCAAAGTAAGCATTGAACTACAAAAATCAAGTCTCACCCGCATGCTTTAACCCAACAACAACCCATAAGTACTCGTCACCTACATATATGTTGTTCCCAACATTTAAACAAGTAGCAAGAAGACAAACAAATCCTAATCCCTCAAGTCAAGGTTAACCACGACACTTACCTCACTCCAAAGATTCACTCAAAGCTCAACCACAACTAACAAGCCTCCGAACCAACAAAGTCTAGCAAAATACCAACCAAACGATTCAACTACCCATGTTGCAAAGGATTCAATTTTTGTCATTATTGAAAAAGTCAGCAAAAGTCAACTCCTGGGCCTGCTTGGTCCAACCCCAAAATTCGGACCAAAACCCGATTACCCATTCACCCCCTAGCCCAGTTATGTAATTTGTTTTGAAATCCGACCTCAATTTGAGGTCTAAATCCCAGTTTTACAAAAATCTCTAATTCTACCCAAACCACCAATTTCCACCATGAAAACTCTAGATTTTAGGTTGAAATCTTAGGAAATGTAATGAAAGATTGAAAGAAAATAGAATAGAATCACCTACCAATGATTTGGGGAAGAAGGGTGGGAAAATTGCCTCTAGGGTTTTCTTGTTTTGAAAATTTGAAGAATGAGAGAAAATCCCATTTTTTTATCTATTTGATCAGTTGCAGACGTCGCAATTGTGACATGGGGTTCGCAATTACGGACCATGCAAATGCGAGAAAACCTTCACAATTGCGAAGACTCAACATTTGTGCTATCATCGCATTTGCAATGATTTGTTTGAAAATACGAACAGTGATTACCCACAATTGCGACCCAAAAGATCGCAAATGCGACCAAGCATCCCCCCAGCCCCACTTCGAAATGCGATGTCTTGTTCGCAAATGCGAACTTGAGGTGCCCCAGCTACTCTTCGCAAATGCGAGGAGATGCTCGCAATGCGAACCTAATAGAGGTCGCAAATGCGAAGCCTGACCTCGAAATTGCGAGGTCTGAGACCTGCACCAGAACAGGAACACGCCGGCACTTCTCCTAAGTCCAAAATTCACTTTATAGCCTATTTGAAACTCACCCGAGCCCTCGGGGCTCCAAACCAAACATAGACACAAGTCCAAAAACATCATAGAAACTTGCTCGCGCTATCAAATCGCCAGAATAACACCTAGAACTACGAATTGAGCACAAAATAAAAGGAAATTTTCAAGAAAACGCATGAACTTCTATTTCAACAACCGAACGTTCGAATCACGTCAAACCAACTCCGTTTCTTACCAAATTCAACAAGCAAGTCACAAATTTAGCAATGGACCTTTACCGGGTTACGGAACCAAAATACGGACCTGATATCAATAAAGTCAAACATTGGTCAAACCTTTAGACTCATTAAGCCTTTAAGCTTTCAAATTTCAACAAAACACGATAACTCAAGCTAGGGACCTCTGAATTCAATTCCGGGCATACGCACAAGTCCCAAATCACGATACGGACCCATCGAGACCGTCGAAACACGGATCCGGGTCTGCTTGCTCAAAGCGTTGACCGAAGTCAACTCAAATGGATTTAAGGCAAATTTTTATATTTTATCAGTTTTTAACATAAAAGCATTCCGAAAAAACACTGTGATTGCGTATGCAAATTGAGGAAGGCTAAATGAGGTATTTGAGGCTTCGAAACACAGAATTAGGTTCTAGAACTCTAAATGACCTATCGGGTCATCACATTCTCCACCTCTAAAACAACCATTCATCCTCTAACGGACATAGAAAAGTACCTAGACTGGTGAAAAGGTGTGGATATATACTCCGCATGTCAGACTCAAACTTCCAAGTAGTTGTCTCGATGGGCTGACCTCTCCACTACACTCGAACTAAAGGATAGCTCTTTGACCTCAACTGACGAACCTGTCGGGCTAGAATAGCCACCGGCTCCTCCTCACAAGTCAAATCATTGTCCAACTGGACAGAGCTGAAATCCAATACATGGGTGGATCACTGTGATACTTCCGGAGCATGGACACATGGAAAACCAGATGAACTGCTGATAAACTAGGTGGCAATACGAGTCTTTAAGCCACCTCACCCACTCTCTAAAGAATCTCTAGGGTCCGATATACCTTGGGCTTAACTTTCCCTTCTTTCCGAACCTCATCACACATTTCATGGGTGAAACCCGGAGCAATACTCTCTCTTCGACCATGAATGCAACATAGCAAACTTTACGGCCGGAATAACTCTTTTTCCTGGACTGAGCTGTGCGAAGTCGATCCGGAATAATGTTTACCTTATCCAAGGCTACCAAATCTATACCCAACAACCGATCCTCCCCTTACTCGGGCCATCCAACTGGCGCTCGGCGCCACCTCCCGTATATGCCTCATACGGAGCAATCTGAATGCTCGACTGGTAGCTGTTGTTGTAGGAAAAGTCTATAAGGTCAAGAACTGATCCCAAGAACCTCCGAAGTCCATAACACAAGCAAAGAGAATATCCTCCAATATATGAATAGTGCGCTCAGACAGTCCATCCATTTGAGGATGAAATGTTATGCTCAACTCAACACGCGTGCCCAACTTACGCTGTACTACCCACCAGAAGTGCGAGGTGAACTGCGTACTTCGATCAGAACTGATAGTCACGGGCACACCGTGAAGACAGACGATCTCGCGGATATAAATCTCAGCCAATCGCTCCAAAGAATAGGTAACTGCCATAGGAATGAAATGTGCTAACTTGGTCAGCTGTCCACAATGACTCAAACCAAATTAAACTTCCTCTAAGTCCGTGGGAGTCCAACAATGAAAACTGTAGTGATACGCTCCCACTTCTACACATGAATCTCTAAATTTTGAAGCAAACCGCGGGGTCTCTGATGCTCATACTTTACTTGTTGACAATTTAGACACCGAGCTACATATGCAACTATGTCCTTCTTCATCCTCCTTCACCAATAATGCTGCCGCAAGTCCTGATACATCTTGGTGGCACCGGAGGAATAGAATACCGGGAACTGTGGGCCTCCTCAAGAATCAACTCACGAAGTCCATCTATATTAGGCACACAAACACCACCCGGCATCCTCAAACCTCCATCATCTCCAACAATAACCTGCTTGGCATCACCGTGCCGCAATGTGTCCCTAAAGACAAGCAAATAAGGGTCATCATACTGCCGCTCCCTGACATGCTCAAATAAGGAATGCCGAGCGACTGTACAAGCTTGAACACGATTGGGCTTAGAAACATCCAACGTCATGAACTGATTGGCCAAAGCTTGAACATCTAATGCAAACGGTCTCTCACCGACTGGAATGTACGCAAGGGTGCCCATACTCACTGACTTTCTACTCAAGGCATCGGCCACCATATTAGCCTTCCCAGGATGATACAAGATGGTGATATCATAGTCTTTCAATAGCTCCAACCACCTCCTCTGCCTCAAATTGAGTTCCTTTTGTTTGAATAAATACTACAAGCTCCGATAATCTATGAATACCTCACACGACACGCCGTAAAGATAGTGCCTCAAAATCTTCAACATATGAACAATGGCTGGCAACTCTAAGTCATGAACATGGTAATTCTTCTCATGAACCTTCAACTGCCGCGACGCATATGTGATCACCCAACCATCCTCCATCAATACCGCACCAAGTCCAATACGAGATGCATCACAATATACCACCGTATAAGATCCTGAACCTGTGGGCAACACCAACACTGGCGCTGTAGTCAAAGCAGTCTTAAGCTTATGAAAGCTCGCCTTACACTCGTCTGACCATCTGAACGAGGCACCCTTCTTGGTCAACCTAGTCAATGGGGCTGCTATAGATAAAAACCCCTCCCCAAGCGGATGGTAATAACCCGCCAAACCCAAAAAACTCCGGATCTCTGTAGCTGAAGTGGGTCTAGGCCAGTTCTGAACTGCCTCAATCTTCTTAGGATCCACCTGAATGCCCTCTACTGATACATCGTGCCCCAAGAGAGTGACTGAGTCCAACCAAAACTCGCATTTTGAAAACATAACATATAATTAGTTGTCTCTCAGAGTCTAAAGTACAATCCGAAGATGCTACTCATGCTCCTCTCGTCTTCGGGAGTAGATCAACATATCATCAGTAAACACACTCACAAAGAAATCTAGATAGGGCTTGAACACCCAGTTCATCAAATCCATAAATGTTGCTGGGGCATTTGTCAGCCCAAATGACATCACCAGAAACTCATAATGTCCATACCGAGTCTGAAAAGCTGTCGTAGGGATATTAGATGCCCTAATCCTTAATTGATGGTAGATAGATCTCAAACCGATCTTTGAAAACACCTTGGCACCCTGAAACTGATCAAATAAGTCATCAATCCTCGATAATGGATACTTGTTCTTGATGGTGACTTTGTTCAACTACCGGTAATCTATGCACATCCTCATCGATCCATATTTTTTCTTCACAAACAACAAAGGCGCATCCCAGGGCGAGACACTAGGTCTAGTGAAGCCCTTATCAAGCAAATCTTGCAAGTTATCCTTTAATTCTTTCAACTGTAGCGAGGCCATACAGTATGGCAGAATAGAAATAGGCTAAGTGCCCAGAGCCAAATCAATACAGAAGTCAATATCTCTGTCGGGTGGCATCCACGGCAGGTCTGCAGGAAACACCTCTGGAAATTCACGAACAACTGGTACTGAATCCATGGAAGGAACCTCCACAGTGGACATAAGCCAAATAAGCTAGACACCCCTCGTTGACCATATGTTGAGCCTTCACATAAGAGATAACCCTACTGGTAGAATGGCAATGAGTCCCTCTCCACTCTAATCGAGGCAACCCTGACAAAGCTAACGTCACCGTCTTGGCGTGACAATACAATATAGCATGATAAGGTGACTGTTGGCCCAAGTTCAGATGAAGTTTTGAAGATTGACAAAATAAACTCAATCATGAACTAGGTCCATCATGTGAGACAGTGTTGATATGCTTACATATGTGACATACGCGTGAAGAAGATAAGTCTCAAGGATCAACAACAATATCTTCTGAATTGATCGAAAAGATTGCATATAGGATAAGGAGTTGAAGTCTCCTTATGAAAAGAGAATTATATCCGGATCAAGGATATGGATTAGGAGTTGGAGTTGTTCTTGGTCTCGAATTGTCAAAGGATCCACAATCCGCGTTCTTATCAAACTCTGATTACTAACTCTATAAATATAACTATTGTTCTCTTTTACAGGTGATTGCACATAAGCAGAAGTTAAGCATATTTGAGAGCAAAAAGATCAAGTCTGATTTGCAAGCAACATATGCGAAATACAAGTGTGTACGTCTGAAGCTACATGAACTAAGATAGAAGAACCAGTTTCATCATTGTCTTTATTCTAGGTCTAGTTCAATTGTAGTAGGTTTTCATATTGGACCTTACAGCTTTCATAGAAGCAATTGTAATAGGTATATTGAGTATTCAGGTTAGAGTTAACTTGAAAGTGTCGCAACAGTTGAGGTTGTGTGCTAGACTGGGATTAGAGTTAATCCTTAGGTTTACAAAGAGTTTTGTAAGTGCAGTTTTTGGCTCAGTGATTTTAGTGGAGTTTGGGAAAATCCTACGGAGTAGTAGGTCATGGTTTTTTCACCTTTTGAGCCAGGTGTTTTCCACGTAAAAATCTCTGTGCACTTTACTTTCAGCATTTATTATTCCGCAAATTGCTGTAGTTAGAACACTTAGAATAACCAGGTTCTTCTAACGCAAAAATTAGGTACCACACAAATCACCCCCCCTCTTGTGTGGTGTTGACGTTAATAACATCATTTGGTATCAGAGCAGGTTATCCTTGAAGAGGTTAACACCTTAGGAAAAGATCAACATGAGTGCACCACCTGGGAACTGGGAAGGGCAATCACTGCCAGGCCTCCTCTCTTCAATGGTCTCTACTACTCCTGGTGGAAAAACAGAATGAGGGACCGTATAATGGGCGAAGACTATGAGCTTTGGGATATCATCACTGATGGTCCTTTAGCCACAACCAAGAAGAATGCTGAAGCAGTGGATGTTCCAAAGACAACAGTAGATTGTACTACTGAAGATCTAAGGAAATGGGAGAAAAATACAAAAGCTAAGAAATGGTTAGTGTGTGGACTTGGTCCTGATGAGTACAGCAGGATTCAAGGCTGTACTACTGCCAAGGAGATTTGGGACACTTTACAAGTGGCTCATGAAGGAACACCTCAGGTGAAGAGGTCAAGAGGAACAGTGCTGTATTCTCAATATGAGCATTTTACTATGAAGGATGGAGAAACTATCCAAGAAATGTATACCAAGTTCACTAAACTGAAAAATGAACTTGAGTCTCTTAGAAGGATTATCCTGGAAGAAGACAAGGTGGAGAAGATTCTAACTAGAGTTTTGCCAATCTCCTGGGAAAGCAAAATCACTGCCATTCAGGAATCCAAGAACATTGCTACTTTGAAGTTGGATGAACTAATTGGAAATCTCACTGCCTATGAATTGAGAAGGCAAACAATGAAGATGGATGCTCCAAAGAAAGAAAGAAGTCTGGCTCTCAGAATTTCAGAAGGATCAGATCTTGAAGATGATGAAATGGCTATGATAACCAGAGATTTCAAGAAATATCTTATGAGAGGAAAGGGTGCTTCAAAAGGAACAACATTCAGCAAACCGAGGGCTCCTGAGAAACAAACCAGTGAGGGGTATTACAAGTGTGGGAAGACTGATCACCACATCAGAAACTGCCCTCAATGGGAGATTGAATGGAAGAAAGAAAGAGGTGAAAGAAGAAACAAGAAGAAGGAACAGGTTCAACAAAAAAGAAACAAAGGTTCAACTAAGGCTATGGTTGCTGCTTGGGGAGAAACATCAGATGAGGACTCTGAAAATGAAGCTGAGGAGGATCAAGCTCTAATGGCCATCGGAGAATCAGAAGATGAACAGGAGGTAAGTATTCTACACCTTAAAGAAAAGATTAAGTTCTTGTCTAAAGAAAAACTGGCTGATCTGCTGATGGATTTCATAGATGAGTCTGAAATAATAAACAGTGAGAAGGATGTTCTGTCTAAGGAATGCGTTATCCTAGAAGAAAAATGTAAAAGGTTAGAGTTTAGGGCTGATGAGAGTGATAACACAAATACTGAGTTGAAGAACCAGGTTCATCAACTTGAAAATAATATTCTAGAACTTAGATCTAAAAATATTAAACTAAAATTAGGGACAGAAAAGAAAAGGGCTCATCAATCATTTCTCACCCTAGAAGAAAATCTAGGAAAAATGAAAGATGAACTGTACAAGAAAGATGAATTGATTAAAGTCCTAAAAGAAGATTTAGGAAAGGTAAAGCATGAACTAGACAGAACATGCAAATGGAACAAGGCTTCCGATGCACTCTCCTGGCTGCAAGAACATCATAGTAGCAACAAGAGAGGACTTGGATTTGGGACACAAGCTCCAAAATGGGATCCCAAAAACAAGTATCTCACACTTCCTGAGAATAAGATCTGCACACACTGTGGTAATACTGGCCATTACAAAAATGAATGTAATGCAAGAGAAAAGGCCAGTCAAAAGAACAAAGCCTTTGTTCAAGAAAAGCACAAACTGCCTGGTTGGGCAAAGAAAAATTTAATTCATCCTTTTGCCCATAGAAAGGGACCCAAACTAGTTTGGGTTCCTAAGACTAACCCATGATTTCTTTTTGCAGGACCAAGTGAAGGGAAGTAGCCAAATATGGTACATGGATAGTGGCTGCTCAAAACATATGACTGGTAACAAGAACCAGTTCCTTTCACTTGAGAACCTAAAAGGAGGTAATGTCTCCTTTGGAAATGGAAAGAAAGGTGAGATCATTGGTGTTGGAAAGGTAGGAAAGACAGACTCTCATTCCATTGAGAATGTCTATTTGATAGATGGCTTAAAATATAGCCTGATAAGTGTGTCACAACTGTGTGACAGAGGTAACCTTGTGGCTTTCACTTCCACAAAATGTTTTGTGATTAGCCTTACTACTGACAAGATTGTTTTGCAGGGAAGGAGAGTTAACAATATTTACATTGTAGATCTGTCAACTCTCTCTGAAAATGAACTAACTTGCTTGAGTGTGTTAATTAATGATCCCCTCCTTTGGCACAAAAGACTTGGCCATGCCAGTCTAAATCAATTGAACAAATTAGTCTCCAAGGACTTGGTGATAGGGTTACCTAATATCAAGTTCAAGGAAGACAAAGTTTGTGAGGCATGTGCAAGGGGGAAGCAGGTAAGGTCATCCTTCAAACCTAAGAAAATGGTAAGTACGTCCAAGACGTTGGAACTGGTTCATATGGATCTTTGTGGTCCAATGAGAACCATGAGCAGAGGTGGTAAAAGATATGTAATGGTGCTTGTTGATGATTATTCTAGATTTACCTGGGTATTGTTTCTAACTTCTAAAGATGAAGCATTTGAAATGTTCACTGCTTTTATTAGAAAAACCCAGAAACAATTAGGAAATCAACTTGCATCCATTAGGTCTGATCATGGAACTGAATTTGAAAATGCAAAGTTTGCTAAATTTTGTGATGAAAATGGAATAGATCATAATTTTTCTGCCCCTAGGACTCCTCAGCAAAATGGGGTAGTTGAAAGGAAGAACAGGACCCTTGAGGATATGGCAAGGACCATGCTACTTTCCAGTAAACTACCTCATAGCTTCTGGGCAGAGGCTATAAACACTGCTTGTTATATAATAAATAGATGCATGACTAGACCTCTTGTAGAGAAAACTCCCTATGAGTTACTTAAAGGGAGAAAACCAAACATATCCCATCTTAGGGCTTTTGGGTGTAAGTGCTATGTGCACAATAATGGCAAAGACTCCCTAGGTAAGTTTGATCCCAGAAGTGATGAGGGAGTATTCTTGGGATATTCTTCACATAGCAAAGCATATAAAGTGTTTAATAAAAGAACTCTATGTGTTGAAGAGAGTGTACATGTTGTGTTTGATGAATCTAACACTCTTTCTGAGAGACAGGAACATGAAGATGAAGCCATTGGACTGGTGAGACAATTGACTGAAGCCACAGCACAAGTCAAAGTGGCATCAAAGGAAGGAGTAGGTGATGGAACAGGTCCTCTCACCCAGGGCAACCTGACAGGGGGAACCAATCTGAAGGATCCTGTACCTGAACCTGTTCCTCTGCAGCATAACTATGAAGGAGAAACTAGCAGGAACCAGATGGTGGGGAAATCTTACAAGTACCTGAGTTCTCACCCCATTGAGAACATCATCAATGATCCAACATCTGGGGTCAAGACAAGATCACAACTGAAGAACCTGTGTGCATTTGATGCTTTTCTGTCCCTCATTGAACCTAAAAATGTGAGTGAAGCTCTACAAGATGCAGATTGGGTCAATGCTATGCAAGATGAGCTCAATCAGTTTGAAAGAAGCCAAGTCTGGCACTTAGTTCCAAAACCAAAAGACAGGTCAGTCATTGGGACAAAATGGGTCTTCAGGAACAAACTAGATGAAGATGGAACAGTTACAAGAAATAAGGCAAGGTTGGTGGTTCAAGGCTATAGTCAAGAGGAAGGCATTGATTATGATGAGACTTTTGCTCCAGTGGCTAGACTTGAAGCAATTAGACTCCTCATAGCCTTTGCAGCACATATGGAATTCACTCTTCATCAAATGGATGTCAAAAGTGCCTTCCTAAATGGCTATCTCAAAGAAGAAGTGTTTGTGAGACAACCTCCAGGATTCGAAAGTAAAGAATGTCCTGATCATGTATACAAGCTAGATAAAGCTCTCTATGGTCTCAAGCAGGCCCCAAGAGCTTGGTATGAAAGATTGTCAAAATTCCTTCTGGAGCATGGGTACAAAAGAGGTAAAATTGACAGCACTTTGTTCCTAAGGGAAAAAGGTAAAGATCTTCTTGTTGTACAAATATATGTTGATGACATAATATTTGGGGCCACTTCTGATAGGTTGAGTAAGGACTTTGCAAAATTAATGGGAAGTGAGTTTGAAATGAGTATGATGGGCGAACTAAATTTCTTCCTAGGCTTGCAGATCAAACAAAGTCCAAATGGAACCATGATTCATCAGCAGAAGTATACAAAAGAACTAATCAAGAAGTTTAAAATGGAAGACTCTAAAGAAATAGATACACCTATTGCAACTGCCACTAAATTAGATGTTGATGAACCTGGTTCATCAGTTGATCAAAAGTTGTATAGGGGTATGATTGGTTCACTCTTGTATCTTACTGCCAGCAGACCTGACATTGTTTTCAGTGTAGGACTTTGTGCTCGTTTTCAAGCTAATCCTAAAGAGTCTCACTTGACTGCTGTCAAGAGGATATTGAGATATCTGAAGGGGACTACTGAATTGTGCCTATGGTACCCTAAAGGTAGTAATTTCGATCTAGTAGGTTATGCTGATGCTGACTATGCAGGTTTCCTAGTGGATAGAAAAAGCACCTCAGGTATGGCTCACTTTCTTGGTTCATGTCTTGTATCATGGGCTACCAAGAAACAAAATTCAGTAGCCCTATCTACTGCTGAAGCTGAGTATGTGGCTGCAGCTTCTTGTTGTGCTCAACTACTGTGGATCAAACAACAATTAGTAGACTTTGGTATAGAAGTGGGATGCATACCAATATTCTGTGATAACACTAGTGCTATAAGTATGACAAAGAACCCTGTTCATCATAAAAGGACCAAGCACATAGATGTTAGACACCACTTCTTAAGAGATAACTATGAGAAAGGGTTAATCTCCATAGAATTTTGTGCTACTGATAAACAAATAGCTGACATCTTCACTAAAGCACTGAGTAGAGAAAACTTTGAAAGGAACAGGTTGGAATTAGGGATGATTAAGATCACCTAAAAGGTCCAGTTCAGAATGCACAATGAAAAAAAAATGATGAAAAAGATAAAAAAAAATTTTTTTTTGGTTAGGAGTTCTTAATTCAATGTAAATATCTAGACTAATTCTTACTCAGTCTCATACTTGATTAGTATACTCCTGTGACATGTGTTTATATGAATCCTTAATCTCTTACAAAGTTTTTCTATTCTGACATTTGAGGCATGATCAAGGGAAGTTTTACTTGAAGAACCTGGTTCATCAGTATATGCTCATAAGAAAGTTCAGGTATGTTTCTATACTTTGCACAATTATAAAGATAAAATTATCAACCATGAGCAGAAGTCCTAATTACACCAAACTTTCATAAATTCTATCCGTTGAGCATTGAACCAGTTTCATTATCCTAGGAGTCTAACTAAAACGGGATTTTTTCCTAAAAACTAGCGTCACTCATTTATCTCTAAAGAGACCGGAACTCTAATTTGATTAGACTTCTTATTGACCTCTGAAAAAGCTGCCGTTACAGGCTTAATCATGATCCCTCTTTAAATACACTCCAAACCCTCTCTCATCACTCATAACCGTCATTTCACTTCTCTAATCCTTCTGATAAACCCTTTTCTTCTCCAAAAATCCCCAAAATATTTCCAGAAATTATCCGCCATGACTAATCCTCAAGACAATCCTGGAACTCCCCCACCTATTTCCTCTAATACCTCATCATCAACACCTCCAGTTGAAAGTCCAAAACCCAGATTTCGCAGGCAAAAGATGTTAGCCAGAAAAACTGTAGCATCCGGCCCTCTCAGAAAAGCCTTGAACGAGAAATTAAAGGCTAGTCAAAGAAAAGAGGCTTCATCTGAAGAATCCCACTCAAGCTCTGAATCTGAAAAGTTCATCTCTGCTAGTGAAGGAGAAGAACCTGGGTCATCTGACAATGACAAGAGTCAAGAAAACCCAAGAGAGGTAAACACCTGTTATGTATTTTCTGATATAGCTGAGAAGGTAGATAATAGGTTTGTGCTTGTGGGTGCTGTGAAAAATGTTGAAGGGGCTGAGACTAGTAGGAGGAGAAAGAAAAAGAAAGGGGAGGTTCTTGCTATATGTGGTGGTGGAGAAGAAGGTGGCTTGAAGTCAGGGGGAAGCGGATCAGGAGAAGCTGCTGAGGGACTTGTTAAGATGAGTGAGCAACAAGAAGAACTTGGTTCTTCTGTGGAGGAGACTTTAGCAGATATTCTAAAGAAAGTAGGGGCCAGTTATGACCCAAAGAAGCGCAAGGCGTCTTCACAAAAGACCCCAGTTGCTGACAAACCATCAAAGAAAAGCAAAGTAACATCTCCCAAGACTGCTGCTACTTCTGTACCTAGGGGAAGAACTACAAGGAGTAAAGTAAGGCAAAGTGAAGCAGAACTACAGGAAGCATTAGAGAAGAGTAAGAAAAAGAAGAAGGAAAAAGGAAAGGAAAAGGTAGTAGAAAGTTCTGAGGCTGCTGTAGAAGAGGAGGAGGAGATGGACCTGGTCCATCAAGAGAGAGGCACAACTGAAGAAGTGGTTCCCACTGTCAAACCAAAAAGAACCAAGACTCCTGCAAAGAAGTCTTCAAAGTCTGTGCCTGCTGAACCTTCTTTGGCTGAAAGAACAAGGTCTGCTGTAAAGGGAAAACAAGTGAAAATTACTGAGGAAGAAGATGAGGAGTGGAGTGAAGAAGAAGAAAAGGAGGACTCTGAACAAGAGCAAGATCGCTTTGTTATTTTTAGCAGGAGGAAGATATTGAAGGGAAGGCTGCTGAAAGACCTGGAGGAGCCAGGCATGGTTAGGCTGGTAGATGCTTTAGCTGCACAGGGCTGGAAGGACATGGTCCTTCAGATGGATGGGAGACTAGCCAGAAGAGAGTTGATTGAATTTATGGCGAATGGCTCTGTGGAAAATGGGCGAGTAACCAGTATAGTGAAAGGTGTGAAGGTGGAGTTTGATGCACCAGAGCTGGGCAGGATTCTAGACATCCCAAGTGAGGGCTATGATGATTACACTAGGCAAAGGTGGCCTTGTCTAGATGATCTGCCCACAGCACTCCAAATTACCAGGAACTTCTGTGACACAAAGGATGCTGAAGAGGTGCCTGAAGCACGATTTGTTCAAAAGAGTGAAATGAAGCCAGAGCATAAAGTGCTCTTTGAGTTTGTGAACAAATGTCTGTTGCCTAGACAAGAGAGGAGGCACACTGCAAATTATATGGACCTGGTTCTCATGGAGTGTCTTGTGAGGGGTAAACAAATCAATTGGCCTGCTTTCATAGTCAAATTGCTGGACAGAGTCATAAATGGTTCAAAGGCTCATGCTACTCCTTATGGATTCATTTTGACAACTGTACTGGACAGGATGAACGTCCCTTTGAAGAAGTGGGAAAATGCCTCCAGTAAGGAGCACTTTGGAATCAAGACTCTCCAGGCCTGTGATTATCTGCTAAGTGTTGCCCCTGTTGAACCTGGTTCATCCGTAAAAACTCCAGTGAATAGCAAAGTTAGAGCGTTGATGCAAGAATGTGGGACCAAAGATGCTGAGATTGCTAGGCTTCAGGCTCGAGTAGCTGAATTGGAAGAAGAAAGGAATGGGCTGAAGGCAGAACTTGCAAAAGAAAAGGAAAAGAGTGAAGGGATGCTACAAACAATGCTCAACCTACTCCAATCCCAACCCTCCAGTTCTTCTAAGCCTTAGCCATCTTTGTCCTAGTTCCGAACCATTTCAGTTACCCCCAGTGACCCAGATTAGGGATTTTTCTTGTTTTTGCTCATGGTTGGTAGTTTTTGTTCTTTCTTTTTGTGGACTGTACTGTAGAAGCAATGCCTTATCAATGACAATTTGCATTTCTCTTGTTTTGTGATGATTCTGCTCTTAATAGTTATTTTTGTCAAGTTGATTTTTGATTATCTAAAGCATGCTTTCACTTGCAGTTGCCCCAGTGGCCATGAGTAATGATTAATATTCTGGGATTCACATATTTATGCAACTTTTCGATGATGCCAAAAGGGGGAAGATATTGTGCTTTAAAAGAAATTGTGTCTATTTTCTGAACAGTGATGTTTATGACCTAATTAAATCTGGCCCTTAATGATAAGTAAAAATTTTCGAGTGATGATATTTTAGCTGAGTTCCACAGGTTCTATAATCAGTAAAAGCACAGAGTTTGTCATCATCAAAAAGGGGGAACTTGTTGGCCCAAGATCAGTTGAAGTTTTGAAGAATGACAAACGAACTCAGTGAAGGACCAGGTTCATCTAAGGAGACACAGTTGTTATGGCCCATACACATGAGATGCACGTGAAGAAGATAAGTCCTTGAGATCAAGCAGCAATATCTTGATGAATATCTTCTGAACTGATCGAAAAGATTGCATATAGGATAAGGAGTTGAAGTCTCCTTATGAAAAGAGAATTATATCCGGATCAAGAATATGGATTAGGAGTTAGAGTTGTTCTTGGACTCGAATTGTCAAAGGATCCACAATTCGAGTTCTTATCAAACTCTGATTACTAACTCTATAAATATAACGATTGTTCTCTTTTACAGGTGATTGCACATAAGAAGAAGTTAAGCATATTTGAGAGCAAAAAGATCAAGTCTGATTTGCAAGCAACATATGCGAGATACAAGTGTGCACGTCTGAAGCTACATGAACTAAGATAGAAGAACCAGTTTCATCATTGTGTTTATTCTAAGTCTAGTTCAATTGTAGTAGGTTTTCATATTGTACCTTTCAGCTTTCATAGAAGCAATTGTAATAGGTATATTGAGTATTCAAGTTAGAGTTAACTTGAAAGTGTCGCAACAGTTGAGGCTGTGTGCTACACTGGGATTAGAGTTAATCCTTAGGTTTACAAAGAGTTTTGTAAATGCAGTTTTTGGCTCAGTGATTTTAGTGGAGTTTGGGAAAATCCTACTGAGTAGTAGGTCGTGGTTTTTTCACCTTTTGAGCCAGGTGTTTTCCACGTAAAAATCTCTGTGCACTTTACTTTCAGCATTTATTATTCCGCAAACTGCTGTAGTTAGAACACTTAGAAGAACCAGGTTCTTCTAACGCGAAAATTAGGTACCACACAAATCACCCCCCCTCTTGTGTGGTATTGACGTTTATAACATCAGTGACAGCCAATCCATACCAAAGATAACATAAAAATCTACCATATCGAGAAGTAGGAGATATACACTAGTCTCAAGACTCCCAATGGTAACCACACACGAACGATAAACATGATATACGATAATAGAATGTCCCACAGGTGTGGACACATACACAGGAACACTCAAGAATCACGAGGCACAACCAAACATGAAGCAAAATAGGATGACACGTAGGAATAAGTAGAACCCGGATTAAATAGAACTGAAGCATCTCTATTGCAAACTGAGTACCTTTGATAACAACATCAGATGACTCAGCCTCAAGCCTGGCCGGAAAAGCATAGCATCGGGGCTGGTCTCCACCACTCTGAACTACATATCTAGGACGGGCCCTAGCTGGATGGCCTCCACCTCTAGTGGCCTGACCTCCACCTTTAGCTACCCGACCCCTACCTCTGGCTGGCTGAGCCGGCAGTGAAGCACCCGGTGTCGGGACCATGGCATGAGAACCCTGATGTAGTGAGCTGCTCAATGCCCGAGGGCAAAATCTAGCAATGTGCCTCGGATCACCACAAGTATAACAGGACCTCGACTACTGTGACTGCTGACCCTAAAATTGACCCTGCCGGCCTGAATAACCACCTTGGAAGCTCTGGAGCGGAGGTACACTAATAGGAGCTGGTGGTGCATTGTTGGCTAGCTGGTCGAAATAAGACATATGAGGGTCACGACCACCTGAAGCAGTGTGTGATGCCTGGAGTGCAAAATGAAATGGCCCGGGAGGGTGGCCTCTACCAAAAGCACCCCTGCCTCCCACACGAGGCACCACTGAACCCCTGAACTCTTGTCAGACCCCTGACCTCCCCCATGTGCAAGAACCATCTCGACACACCTGGTGACATTAGCAGCTGTCTGAAAAGAAATCTCACTCCCGGTCTCCTTGGCCATCTACAACTTGATAGGCTGAGCGAGCCCCTCAATAAACCTCCTCACCCTCTCTCTCTCAGTAGGAAGCAGAAGAATAGCATGACAGGCCAGATACAGAAAATGGGTCTCATACTGAGTGACTGACATATTGCTCTGCTGGAGACGCTCAAATTGCCTGCGGTAATCCTCTCTCAGTGTGACAGGAAGGAACTTCTCGAGAAATATCTTGATGAACTGGTCCCAAGTAAGAGCAGGTGACCCAGCTGGTCTAGTTCATAAAAAATCCTTCAACCATCTCTTGGCGGAACCCATCATCTGAAACACAGCAAAATTGACTCCATTGGTATCAACTATCCCTATGCTCCGTAGCACCTCATGGTATTGGTCGAGATAATCCTGTGGGTCCTCAGAAGGTGCTCCACTAAAGTGAACTGGAAGATCTTTGTGAACTTTTCCAATCTTAATAAGCCCTCAGAAGACATGGCAGGTCCATCACCGGCTTGTGCCGCAACAGCCGACTGAACTGCCCCAACTGACTAGGCTGTTGGAGTCTGATACTAGGGAGCCATCTGCTCCGGATGTGAGTAGTGTCACACCCCTTTTTCTCGCGAAAGTGGGTTTCGACATTTGACAACTCCTTTTGAGAGAAGGGAAAAGGAATTGGTTAAGAGAGTCGCCACCTAATGGATTAAAGTGCGTTAGTGCACCTATAGCAAATAACTCGAATTATACCAGTTTGCATCACCAGAGATTGGGTAAGGGCTTAAATTATCTTGAGGGGAAGGTGTTAGGCACCTCTCGAGGTGCACAACGGTAGGTCCCGGCCGAACTTAACATATGTGAATTAGTCTAAAGAAAGTAGGGAAATATTTTATAGAGATGGGGGGTCCTAAGTATTTTAGCCTATAGGATCACCCGTGCAACATAAATAATACTTCGTAACTCCCCGAGACGAGGGTGTTACTCATATTATTCATCGGGCGCAAACTATCATCTCCTGCTACCCGATTACTATCTTTTAGTTTTTTTTACCTCAAGCGGTCTAATCAGTTCTAACTAGTGTCCTATGTGTGCACTACCCGCCCCTTACCTATGGTCCTGGAGCATTGGGGACTCTATTTAGGATGGTTCTAGACTCAACCTAAGTTGCTCAAAATTGTAAAATACTAGGCGACATACAAAACAATTAGGACTTTTCAAATAGAGCAAATATGGGCTTAAATTAGCCTCCACATGCAAAAAGAAAATGCACACAGACTGAGTCTTATAGGCAGGATATCTAGGTTATTTTGAACAAGTAGGCAATTGTATATACGATAGAGTCCTATAGGCCGGATATCTAGGTGATATTGAAAAAGCAGGCAATCGTATATAATCGGTTTCTGAATATGGGTATTAGAACCTACCCATATATTTGCCTTCTGATTTTAGCTCAGCGTAGTATCTGGGCGTTTTATACAATAATAGCAAGTTATCCGAATATGGCCAGAGTTATTTGTTTAATCTTATAGGCATGTTGTCTAGGTGATTGACAGTGATAACCACAGAAGCACATTCAAAATCATTTAATTGAATCCTATAGGCATGATTTCTAGAATTTAACTGATTTTAACCCTATAGGCAAGATTTCTAAAATTAACCAGTATACAAGCAAGAATGTGCACACATAATTAAGCCAAGTATTGACCCTATGGGCATGGTTGCTAACACACAATTACTGGACAAATTGATACACCTAAAGGCAGAATTTCTACCAGATCACAATGTTAGTCCTATAGGCAGGATTTCTAGCATGTAAATACAATATAGAACCTATAGGCAGGATTTCTAACATACAACAACATAATATGGAATTTATTAGCAGAATCAATAGCACAAATAAAGATCCTATAGGCAGGATTTCTACCCGACTTTGCAAATAAAAATAAGAAACCCTTCCTAATTTTACGAAATACCCCAGAATTGTTATTACAAAATTATTATAGACCAGGTTAATAATGAATTACAGAATAAATAAAACTATAGAGAGCCTACAACAGGCCCAAATACACATGGACAATCCAGGCCTTTAACCCATAACATCTCCAAGGCTCATTTTCATAGGTACACAATAATCAGTGGTGAATGATTCACCCATAGCATACAAAACCCAAATCTCTAGTGTGTTAGAGTTTCCAAAGGCTTCGAGAACCCAGGGAAGTGCTCACACTAGAGAATAATTGCACAGGAGTAGTTCAAAGGAGATTGGGGACCAAACCCTAGTGTGTCAGGGTTCACAAGGATCTCATCTTAACCCCGACCAGTGCTCACACAGAGGAGGTCAAGGACAGCAACTAAAGGACCTAAGAATGGGGATTCAGGACTGTCGCGCCCTCTTTTTCCCCTTTTGATGGGGAAGTCCTTGTTTCGACATTCATGGGTTAATAACTCATTTCCTATTGGAAATTGGGTATTTGAAGAGTTCGCCACCTAACGATGGTGCGTTTAGGCACCTAGAGCGATTAACTCTTGGACTAGTTTGTATTTACCAGAATTAGGGTAAGGGCTCGAAATAACCTTGAGGACACCCTCTCGGGTCCACAACTGTGGCGAACTTATACTTACGAATTAGTCCTTTAACAATAAATAGCTGAAAGCAAATAATTGCAAATAAAGCATGTTGGGCATTGTATAACTCAAATAATAAGACAAGAATTTAAACAAGTTGTGTGCATTTAAAGGAAAGTAAAGTTTTTAAGTAAATAGGATTTGGGAGAGAGGGGTCCTAGGTTGGTTAGCCTATAGGATCATATCAGTACAATGCCCGGTAATCACTCCCTGGAAAGAGGCTATGCGTGGCATTAGCGCACCGGTCATCATATCCATATCTACCCTTCCCACCCCTTAATGGTTATTAACGCGAGTGTTGGGTAGCAATCTCTATTGCGTGCTGTTACCCGTCCCTTCTTGATGATCCTGGAGGAATATTAGGACCTCTACTTATAGGTGGTTCTAGACAGACCCTTAAGGTTTTAAAGGAGAAAATACTAAGGCGTCAAGTAAGAACACATAGGACTTTGGCAACTAAAAGCATGAAATAGCAGATAGGGGCTCAAGTTCACCTCCACAGATAATGTATGTAAAACAACACAACTCTAACATAAATAAAGGCCATATTGTTAATCAGTATCCTAGGACATGATATCTAAGAGTATATCAGAACCGACGAGACATGTAGTTTATAAACTCAGGAGTAGAAGCCCTATCAATTTGCCTATCGATTTTTTTAAGCCTGTTAGAATGACATTAAGCAGTAAATACAAAGAGGCAGTTTCCAGTTTTATAAGAGATTTCATTACCTAAGGCTTGCCTAGGCGTAAGGTGATGCACAACAATTATCAGAGTTATTAAAACCATTTAGAAGTTATTTTACCTAAAGCATGTTGTTCTACGTGTTGCAAAGATATATAGGATTATGACCGGTTTTACATAAGCAGGATAATCAAACACGAGACTGTTTTTATGTCCTTTTTTCATGCGTCAGTAGTTCAACTAGGTGTGACTGAGCGAGTGTGAGCGTGATCCTAAAAACAGGGTATCTAATATGCACATAAAATGCAGAACGATTTATATGCAAAATTCCAAAAGCAGGATTTCCAAATGCACAACATGATTGCAGAATTTCCTAAAGCAGGATTTCTAAATGCATAAAGGTTACAGAATTGTAGAGCATGCAGTCAAGCGTACAAGAGTAGCAGTTTTGTTTTAATGCCATTTTATCCTAGAAACAGGATTTCTAAAGGATGGCAAGAATATCAAAATGAGATGCTGAAACAGTAAACCTAAGAACATGATGTCTAATGCATGACATGCTTAGAATGTATTGGTCCTAGACATGGATTCTAATGCGCATATAGGAAATGTAAACCCAAGGCATGGCTTCTACCCATTGATATTGATAACATATGTAACAACCCTCCCCTTTTCACTAGCCAACCCCAATGTCTGTTTACAAATAATTATTGCAAACCAGATGAACAAATTACATACTGTAGATAAAAAAAAAAAGAAGTTACACTAGGGAGCCTGAAGCAGGCCCAAGTGGTTTCCCCAAACCACCAATAGCCTCAAATGCCAATTTCAAAGACAATATCATTGTCTAGGTGCGTCAAAGTTCCCTAAGGATCTCAAGGATCCCAGGCAGTGCTCACACCTAGACTTGGTAACCAAATTGACTAAGTGCAGTATGGAAGGGCTAGCCTCAGTGTGCCGGAGTTCAGAGGGTTCTCATAAAGATCCCAAGGCAGTACACACACTGGAGGGAGAAGAACCTAGGGACTTAGGAACAGAGTGAGAGTGCTTGACATAGTTTTGAAAGGGTTTTAGTAACAAAACAGTGTTAAGAGAGACTTGCTTGAAACAGTTTTGTGGAGTAAAAGAGAGAGTCATGTAGTAAAACAACTTTGAAAAAAGAGAGTTACATAATTAGACAACAGCAGATCAAACATGGAGCCAAACCAACTCAGCAATACTTAAGGAACACAAAACAGAAGGAACTAACCTACACACATGGGTAATAGGGATTGGGGAAACATAGAGCACATGATGGTAAACACACAATAGGCAGAGGTCCACATAGATACAGAATCAGAAGCTCTTAAGTGGTTCGTGGGATTGGGGTACAACATGAACCTTTAGGATTAACACAGAACCAAATAACTTTAGGGTACAAATTATTTTGCCAAAGAGGGATTCATACTAAAACTAGTTAGACATAAAGGGGATTGAGTCACATTGACTACAAAAGATAAACATGCTGATCGTAAGTGGTAGTATATGACTAACACCAAGAGATTAATTACATGTTGAACAGCAGAAACATAAGTAGAAACAAAGTAGGAACATGATGAACTAAAGAAGGAAAAGAAACATATTGTTTTTGAGACTTAAATTGAAATCAGGACATACTAGTAAAGAAGACAGTAAAAACAAAAGTGAAGGGGCAGGAGAGCACAATAGTCAGCCTTGGCTTGCAGCTGGCTAACTCAGAATAATAGCAGGTAACCAAAGAAAAAGAGCAGAAAGCTTTTGAGTGTGTGGGAGAGATTTTTGAACCAAAAGTGTCGTCTTTGTGTTAATGAGAGAGTATGTATATATAGTAGTTCGAAACTAGGCAAAATATGGCAAGAATCACAACAGCACAATAATTATGGAACTCAGAACCAATTAGAGCAAAGTTAGTACA
Source organism: Nicotiana attenuata (assembly GCF_001879085.1). Classification (NCBI taxonomy): domain Eukaryota; kingdom Viridiplantae; phylum Streptophyta; class Magnoliopsida; order Solanales; family Solanaceae; genus Nicotiana; species Nicotiana attenuata. The sequence goes on along the minus strand of NW_017671972.1, from coordinate 49,175 downwards.
AGTACTCCCTTAATTGTAGAGAATCAGTTCAAACAGTAAGAACAAGTAACAAATAAGGAAAGAAATCAATTTACAACCAATAAGGAATGATTTCAAATATAGTAAGTATAGGGTAAACAATTAGGGCTAAGTTTAGAAAAACTCTCATTAAGGAGATAGTCAGTAAGAATAAAGTACCAGCGCAGACAAAGTAGGCGAAACTATCAAATTGAATAGAAAGGGTAGGAATCGAAGGTTTAAAGGAAGGTCTTCTAATCAAACCATGAAACAGGGGATCCAGAACCAATCAAAGAGAAAGTCATGAGTCAGGTTTTAGCATATAAATAGAGTAAGATAGGAATAGTCAGACACAGGAAGCAAAGAGGCAAGTCTTGAACAGTCAAGATGAACACAAACACATAGAGATGATATAAGTTAGGCATAAGAAACTTAATAGAAACACATTCAAGGGGAGATAGTCACAAAAACTCAAACGAGAATAGGCCAGTCGCAGAAATCAAACGAAGAAACTAGAAAATTGGGGCTCTCAACGTAGGCGAGTTAAAGATGTGATAAACTCATAGAATCAGTAAACATAATGCAAGAAATAGAAGTTTAAAAACAAAGAACCAGTTAAACAAAGTTGTAAAGAAGTTTCGAAACCCTAATTTTTAGAAGAAGGTGATAAACACTCGAAATCAATGATTCTCCTGAAGAGTTCTAAGGACAGTGTAAAACATTAAAGAAACAAACTCAAATCGTCCTCGATCTTGTACAAATCTAGGAGATATAAGCAGAAATTAGGGTTTCAGAGGGAACCCATAGAGAGATGAAAGAACCTGTCTAGAATCCCTAGGATCGTAACAAATACCGCACGATTTTGCCTGAAATCACACTGAAGTAGCCAAGAACAGACAAGTGACGAACCCTAGATGCAAGTCGGCATGGCCCTGGGCCCTTGAAGACCTTAGACATGATATCTAATATTGTTGATTTTAATCCCTATAGACATGATATCTAATTGAATGTGGAATGGAAATAGGCAGGATTTTACTTGGGAATTCCTATAGGCATGATTTCTATACATTATATTGAACATGATATCTGCTTATAGCCGTTTAGATCCTAAAGCATGGTGTCTAAGTGTGGTAACAAACGCGCATTATTTTAAACAAGTCCTATGGGCAGGTTATCTAAATGTAGAGTCAAACATGCAGAATTTATTAGAGGACAGATCCTATAGGCATGGTGTCTAAATGTAAAGTTGAACATGCAGAATTTAAAGTAAATCCTATAGACATGATGTCTAAATGCAGAGCTGAGCGTGCAGAATAAAAGAAAAACAAGTCCTATAGGCATGTTTTCTACCCTTCTAACAGACGAACATGCATAATTACCCTTCCCTTTTCCACTAGCCATCCCCGAGTGTTTATTACAAATTATTACAAACCAAAATAATGAATTGCATCAGAAGAAATGTAAAAGAATATGTTACAACCAGAGGACTCCTGATTCTTGACTTCCTCTCTGAGTTAGGGAATAAACCACCTCAAAACGCCATTTCTTTCAAAGTCTTTCCCAGACCTGGGTGTGTCAAAGTTTCCTATAGGTCTCAAAGGACCCCGGGCAGTTTTTACACCCATGTTTGTAGAACCAGATAGAGATGAGTGCAGTGTGGAAGGGCCAGCCCTTATGTGTCCAAGTTTAGAGGGAGCTCATGGGTCCTAAGGCAAGGCTCACACAAGAGGGGCAGAACTTAAGTATAAGAATATGGTTGAAGTGTAGGAATAGATATTTAAAACTGAGTGGAGAATAGAGAGGGGTAGGGTGATGGGAAATAGTAGTAGTAAAACACAGAATCAACATTTCCATACAAAGGGGTCAGGGGTTTGGGAATACATTGCAAAGAGCATATATCCTTGGGCAGGAATCAGGTTTGGGCATGCACATCAATAGATGGTGCTGACATGCCCATAAATCAACCAAAAAACACAACATATAGAGGGGATATGGGGGTTTATGACTACCCGGGGGGGGGGGGGTAGGTTTGGGTCATGCACAGCAGTATCCAATGTTGTCATGCCCCAAACCAACCAAAGATACCAAACACATAGGGGATATGGGGGTTTAGGACTCAGTCATAATAATTAACTGACAGAATTCATACATAATAAAGCATTGATTCAGAATAGAAAAGGCAGATTACAACATGCTTAGTTATGGAACTTGATTAAACACGAGCAGGAAACAAGCAAGGGTGAAGGAAACAGTAAAGAAACATGTTGTTGTTGATGCTGAAATTTAGTTAGAACATACAAGTAAAGATGCAAATGCAGAAAGAAAAAAAAGTAAGCAAGCTTCCCACAACCTAGCCTTGGCTTTCAGCCGTCTAGGTAAGGCAGTAACACAAGTAGCAACAGAGAAAACAGAGAGTTTTAGTGGAATGTGTGTTCTGAACTCAAGTATTTTTTTTCCTTGTGTTTGTTGTTCTTGAAAGAAGAGGGGTGCAGGGTATATATAACCTTTTGGAAACATGTGAGAAATAAGGTAATAAGTAAAGTTCAATACAAATATGGAAACAATCAACAGTCAGAATCAATCAACCAAGTGATTCCCCTTTAATTGAGGAATCACTTGTTTAACGGGGCTAACAGATTCAAAATAAGGAAAGAAAATCAATTTGTAGGCAGACTGATTATCACCATAATAGAAGTAGTAAAAAAATTAAGTAAGCAATCGAGTCTAAGTACAGAAATATACTTATTTTGGGAAAAGATTCAACAAGGCAAAATAAGGACAGGGATCAATTAACTTTAATAGGCGAGTGAAATTAGAGTTCACAAAAGAAATGTTTTGAAATCAGTCCCAAGATTGAAGATCAATCAAAGAAGGAACCTCAGCATATAAATAGAGTGAAAAACACTAGACATGCGAGGCCAAACCTATTGGCAAAAGAAACAACATGCAATAGTAGCACAAAGTTCAGTAGATAGCAAACACTCGAAGCACAATAATCAAGTAGGTCAAGTCACATTGAATCAATAGTGAAGAGAAACAGAGTATGAAAGGCATGCAAAGGGTCTCACAGTAGCAGATGAGAAAACCCTTTTGAAAAGATAGGTTTCAAGCTTTGTCGAGTTTTAAAGATAGTAAAAACCCAAAATCAGAGGACTCACATAAAGAAAAGAAGTTCTGAAATAAGGAACTTTCAAATCGAGTCAGGTATTCACACGAACAGTTCCAAATCCAAAGACATAGGTTTTCTTCAACAATAGTCAAGCTTAAAAGATGATAAACCAAAAATCGAACAAATACTAGCAAACAGTTTAAGAAATCGAATGATCCCAAAAGAAATTAGGGTTGTAACAACAATCGAGTTTAAAGATGATAAACAGACAAATCAAACAGCTACTTGCAAACAGTCTCAGAAACTCGAATGAACCCAAAATAGGTTAGGGCTTTCAACATGCTAAACTCAGATAGGAGAACGACATGAGCAAACATCACAAACACGTTAAAATCAGAGAAGAGGTTTCAAATAATTTAAAAGAAGAACCCTAATCGGAAAAGATGAAGAATCTCTTTGAAAGAAAAGTTAAAGAAGCTTCGAGAAGATGCTTAAAATTTCATGGCAATCATATATCTAAATGAAACGAGAAAAGCCTTGAAAGTTACCAATCTAAACAGGTGAGTCAAAGGTCTGAATCGAATGGCCATGGCTGGCCGGAGAAAGGTCATCGAGCAAGGACTGGACCAAATCCCTTCAGAGTCTGGTCACGAGACCACAGAACCAAACACGTAGAAGCCATGGAAGGCTGGTATAGGTCTTAGATGACCTCGGAAGGCCATGGATGAGGGTGGATTAGGGTTGCGGCGGCTAGGGTTTAGGGGTGTTGCAGAGAGTGTTTGAGAGGGAAGGGGTTCTAAGGCGGCGGCGGATTGTGAGAAATGATAGGGTTTAGGGGGTCGTTTAAAATTAATTAAGGCAAGGGTGATTATTGGCCGTTGATCTGAATGATTAACGGCTTGGATTAAAATGGGCAAGTGGGGCGGGTTATGAAACTGGGTTTGGGTCAGCCTAATTGAAATTTGGTCGGGGTTCAATTGGGTTCAATTGGGGTCAGAATTGGGCTATAATTGAAATGAAATTGGGCTAACATTTAAATAGCCAATTTTCCCTATTTAATTTATAAAAAATAATAAATTAATTTCTGGAAATAAATTAATGGTACTAAAATGATTTATAACACACAATTGACTATTTAAAAATACATGACTTAATTTTTATGAATATAAACGTAATTAATCCTAAAAGAGACTAATGTTGGAATTATACAATTTTAGCCTTAAAAAAACTACATAATTTTGTAAAGATATGCAAAAAATCCCTTAGCTATATTTTAGAATAAACATAAAAGCTCAACAAATGAATCACCAAAAAAGAAAAATTTAGAAATAATTATTGGATTTTTATGGATAAAAATAGGGGGATAAATTTATTTAAAATTAAGGAAAAATAATGAAACGCTTGGATATACTTATATATGCATACATATTCCATATATATATATATATATATATATATATATATATATATATATATATATATATATATATATATATATATATATATCAACAGCTGCCCCTCTTTACTCGGGAAGGATGAAAGAGTTGTCGGGTAAAGATATGATGTCCAAATTTTGACCGAACGAAACGGTTTGAAGAAGATAGGCCGCTCCCTGGCTTATGAGCTGCCTAAATATCCCTGGTCTTACAGAAATCAGGCCATATGTAGTTCATGATTCGTTGGCGGAGTATGCCGACGGGCACTTTCCAAGGACGGACGCAATGTTTCGGTTAGGACGAACGAATGGCCTACGGGAATGGTTGGGCTGCGGGCACTGGAGCGGGAATGCTCCTGCCAGGATGGCTGTTGCTTGCCGGTTTACATGCAAATAAGTAATACAAGCATATGTTGTGTGTAAATTTAGACATGTGCAAATTCCCGTCGGACCATGAATGTTGTCTTCGGACGGTTAGGATGGCGTCTTTAGACCATGGTGTCCTGGGCCATGAAGCATGTAATAAAGGATTCGCAAGCTATGAAATGATGTTCTCGGGCTATGAAAAATGGTTCCTCCGAACCATGATGCCTTTGAATAATTATATGCAAAAGATTAAAAGGGATCCTCATGCCATGACATGGTGTTCTCGGGCTATGAGCATGGTGCCTCGAACGATGACGCCTTTGGATAAGTTGGCGATTTTCCAGCCCATCAAGGATGCAGTAGCATGTGGCGATCTTTCATCTGTGCAATGTGTCGGTCTTTCAGCCGTGTAATGTGGCAGTTTCTCAGCCGTGCAATGTGGCGATCTTTCAGCCGTGCAATGTGGCGATCTTTCAGCCGTGCAATGTGGCGATCTTTCAGTCGTGCAATGTGGCGATCTTTCAGCCGTGCAATGTGAATGCAGATAGAGGTAGAGCTTAACCTCGAATGCAAAATGGTAGCCTTATACAAGTTGGAAGGCAAAATAGTAGCCTTATGCAAGTTGGAAGGCAGAATGTTAGTCTTATGCAGATTGGAAGGCAGAATGGTAGCGTTATGCAAGTTGGAAGGCGGAATGTTAGCCTTATGTAGATTGGAAGGCAGAATGTTAGCCTTATGTAAGATGGAAGGCACAATGGTAGCCTTATGCAATGCAGATGCAGGTAGAGGTAGAGCTTAACCTCGGAAGGCAGAATGGTAACCTTATGCAAAAGATAAAATAGCAAATGATAGTGGAGTTTCTTAGATGATAGCAGATTGCGGCGTGGTGATTACTGGGAGCATTGTGACCTACAGAACATTACAGGTGCGTGCTGATAGCATGGGTTGGTAAGTGCGATGGTTCGGAGAATCGTATTCTTGAACAATGTTTGCTCTGTGAGCGTACGGTGTGTTCAATGATTTCGTAATCCTGGTGCCTGCATCCAAAGAAAAATCATGAGTTTTGTAAAGGGGATGGTTAGTTCGTATCCCCGATGGCTTTGCTTGACTCGTTCGGCTTTGATCTGGTGATACTATCTGTGTCATTGGGGTAGCGTTTCTAAACAAAGCAGTTTCAATAATTGACATGCATGACTTTGTAAAAGTATGATATAAATGTATAATTAAAAAATAGTTTTTAGATGAACCGCCGATTGTGACGCAATTCAGGACATTGCAACCTCTTTCGCTACGGAATTTTGAGGGTCCTCCTCAAAATTCTGCCCCAGTTTGATGGGTTGACTCCTCTGACTGTTGCTCGTGCGACGATCGGGTGAAATTACTTCGTAATTTTTAGGGTCCTCCTCAAAATTCTGCCCCAGTTTCCAATTGCAGGGGGAAATGAAAATTTTATTGAATTGTGACCGAACCCATAGGGCTTCCTACGTATCCCCTCTTAAACGGGAATCAGGTCAGGTGTAGTTCAATTTACATCATATAGGGAAAACATAAATATTACACATAGTAACGTTTGACTGCATCTGAATTAATCGTCTTTGGCCAGATTTCTCCGTCCATTTCTGCAAGTATGAGGGCCCCCCCTATCAGAACTCCGAACCATGTATGGACCCTGCCAGTTGGGGGAGAACTTCCCTTTGGCTTCACCCTGATGCGAAAAATTTTTCATTAATACCAGCTATCCCAGTGTGAACTGTCTCGGCTTGACTCTCTTGTTGAAGGCTCTGGACATTGTGTTCTGATAGAGTTGACCATGGCAAACTGCGTTCATTCTCTTTCAATCTATAAGAGCTAGCTGCTCGTTATGACTCTTCACCCACTCTGCATCGTTGAGCTCAGCTTCCTGTATGATCCTCAAGGAAGGAATTTCTACTTCGGCGGGAATGACGGGTTCAGTACCATAAACCAGCATACAGGGGGTTTCCCCAGTTGATGTGCGGACTGTGGTGCGATACCCTAATAGAGCAAATGATAGCTTCTCGTGCCACTGGTTATGCTTCTCTATCATTTTCCTCAATATTTTCTTTATATTCTTATTGGCGGTGGGAGTTCTTGAATTGCTTTGACCTTTGATGGATCCAATTCTATTCCACGACGACTCACAATGAACCCCAGCAATTTGCCAGTGGGTACTCCAAATGCACACTTTGCGGGATTCAGTTTCAGGTTGTACCTCCTGTCGAAGCCCCCTTTTTCTAAAGTGAAATCGGGTTTACGATATTCGGGAAGACAACTCTATTCCCGTTTGGGAATTGGGTTTTTTGGATTTGAAGAGTTGCCACCTAATGATTAAGTGCATTAGGACACTAAGGGTTTCTAATTTGAATACCAGAGTTCGGGTAAGGGCTAGAAATTATCTCGAGGGGAAGGTGTTAGGCACCCCTCAAGATCCACTAGTGTGGTTCCCAACCATGCTATGTTTTGACTTTAGAAATAATCAATCAAGGCTCAAATAAGGACTTGCAATTAAATTGAAACTTGTGAAAGTAAGTAGAAAGAGAGCAGAGATTTGAAAGGTCTAAACAATTCTAAAGAGAGCAAACAAAGACAAACAAAGGAAAAAGGATCCTAGGTTAATGATTAATATGGATCACTTCAATGCAATACCCAGCAATCACTCCTCAAAGAGGGGTCGCACGTGATATTAGCACATCGGTCATCATATCCATATTCTTCCCTTTCCCACCCCATAAAGGTTATTTAAATGTGTGGATTGGTCACGAATGCTTATTGCATTTTATTACCCGTCCCGTCCTATAAGTCCTAGAGGGTATTTAGGACCACTATTCCTACAAGGTAAGGTCTAGGCTGAACCCTTAGGTTTAAAGGACAAAATGCTAGGAGACATACATAACAAGTAGGTCTACACATAAAGGAACCATACAAAGGCAAATAAGAGGCTCACAGATCCCTCACAAGTAAACATGTAATTAGCACGTCTCAAACACATTTAAGGTCTTAAAAGAACGTGAGTTTAAAGATCAGTATTAGCAGAAGGTTTAACCACAACTGAGTGATCCAAATTGTGTTTGACTTGAAGAAATACAACTAAGAAAATAGTTGACTAAGTAAAGGTGAGGGAACTGTTAAAACATCGTTAAAAAAGGATTTGAAAATACAATAGTTTAAGTAAACAAGTATCAAAACAACGTGGTCCTGGGCGGAAAGGTACTAGTAATTTAAAAGCTTAATAGAGCACGAATCAGGAAATTAGTGAGAGCATATAAATACGAAACAGGTTTCCAAATAAAGAGATTTTCAGTAAAAGAGTGGACTTCAGAGAGACGGATAAAAGAATTGGGAAAGTTAAAAGATTGAGTAGCTTGAAACTAGTAAAACAAAATCAATCATCTTTATTATTATTGGGCCTAATGCTTGCCTAGGCAATGTATGTATTGCCTTCTTGTCTTAAAGAAAAGTTATGAACATGCATATTGATTCCAGTTTTAAAGAGAAGACGCAGTCAAACAAACTTGTGTTGTTAAATTAAATAGCTAGTGAGGCGTTTAGCAATTGCAACCCTAAATAACATGATGTCTAATGCACATAAAGCTCCTAAAGCATAGTCTGTAAATGCGGTAGTAGTTTCATAACAGTTATTTGTTGATTACTAACTGATCACAAAGTGAGTATAATAATCTGAAAATAAAGAGCCTAAAACAGGATATCTAGGTGTAAGATGCATGTCCTACGCATGGCTTCTATTGCACAAATTGGTAAGTAAAGCTCTTTAGACATGTTTTCTACCCATTAATTAAACTAAGCATGCATAATCCCTCCCAATTTCACTATAACCCCAATCATTTGTTTACAAACCATGATAGCTGAATTGCATAATAAAATATAAAATAAGAAGCTACTCTATAGGGAGCCTTCAACCAGGCCCAATCTTCCAACCTCACTTCTTTCGAGTTTCACAGCCTTGACCTTGGTTTGGGTGCGGCAAAGCTCCCTAAGGGCCCAATGGGGGTCCTTGGCCAATAGCAGCACCCAAGCATTGCAAAAATGTTTGAACAAGTGCAGTGTGGAATTACCAGCCTTGTGCATCAAAGTTCAATGGGTACTCAAAGGTACCCAAGGCAATGCTTACACGAAGGGGGTAGAACCTAAACTCTAGGAGTAATGAGAGTATGTGATAGAGTTTTTAAAGAAATTGAGTTGAAAAACAGTTTAAAAATGATCCATATAGAACCAGTTTTGAAAGAAAACAATGTGACAATTCTGACAACCTCAGAACCAAAATACCACATATAGTTCAGGGAAGTAAACACAAACAGGGAAAAAGGGGAATGGGGACAAATAGTTCACATGTAGGAACACAGACAACATTTCAGGACACTTAGACAGTCACACCAGGTTTCAACCAAAAAGGCTCAAGATTACATGCTGACAATGTACTAGGGCTAGGGGGTAGGGGAGAACATGCATTAAGCAAATCAGTAGGCATGCTGAATTATGAGAAGGATAGTCATATTAATGAACTAACACAGGGGCATGTTAGTTGTAATAAAAACAGCAGAACCATAAGTAAAAGCATAGAAGAAACAAAAGAAAGTGCAGTATGTATAATAAAAAATATTGTTTTGGAAGCTGTAGATCAAATAGAGGGCATACCAGTCGAGGATGAGATAATATAGAGCAGTAGTGTGCAGGGAAGTGAGCAGTAGTATGCAGACCAAGCAAGTAGTAATGTATAGAGCAGTACAATAGTAGAGCAGCCCCAAAATCACTCGGTCATGGCTTTCGGCAGACTAAATAATCAGTAGTCAATAGGGAAAGTGAGAGAGGATGTGTAGAAAACAAGAGAGAACACTGAGTATGCTTATGTGTGTAAGAGAGAGTTCAGAACAATGAACCTTTTTGTTCTTGTGTATGATGTGCAATGTATCAGTGTGTATCAGTGTGTAATGCAAAAGAGAATGGGGGTACTTATAGCTCTCAAATTAAGTGAAAATAAGGTAATACGTATAGACTGATGATAGTTATGGAAATAATACCAATTAGAATCAATTAATAACTCGGACTCCCTTCAATTAAGGACTCATAGTTCAAACGGGTACAAATTGTATCAAAATAGGAAAATTATTATTGCAAGACTGGTATTTCCATAATAGGAGTAGTAAAAGTATATGGAATATTTCAAGTAAGGAAAGTATAAGGACAGCATATTGTGCACACAAATTAGTTCAAAGAATCACGGATGAAATTGGAAATCACAGGGAATCAGTACTAAGTAAGGAGAGCATTTCACAAATAAGGATGTGATTCAAAAATCAGTGTAAAACTTCTAAGGAAAACATATACAAATTCAGGGATTAGGAGAGATGCATCAGCAGAATATTTGGTAAACGATGAACAATTAGACCTATAAAACACATTAGGCATGAAAATCAGAGAACCTAAGCAAGAAATCACAGAATCAATAGAAGGCTGGAACCCTAATAGCAAAATTAAAGCATGGAACTCGGAGAGTAACCAGAAGATCACACCAACAAGCACATAACACAAACATAAACACATAATACTCAAAAAATCAGAAGATATAGTGATTTCGAAAGAGTTCAGGAAACCCTAGTTTTAAAAGAAGAACAAAACGTTGAAAACTTGAACAATGGACAAGATCTAGTAGGGAGTAGTGTAAAACACAAAAGAATATGTTAAAAATCGTTTAAAAAGACAAGGTATTAAGAAAATTAGGGTTTCATGATAAACCAGTGAGAGGTAAGGAACCTGGCCATGAAACTCGTTAATAATGATGCTTGCAGCACCATCGAACCATAAACCATCGGAGAAAGGTCGGAGACAAACCAGGCAGAGCTTTCGATGACCATTTTTCAAGGTGGAGGCTTCTGGAGTCTCGAAAATGGAGGGAATCAACAAGACAAGGTTTCACTGCAGCTGGTGGTCGAGAGAAGTGAGGCTGGAGGTGGCCGGAGAGGCGGTCGATTCATCGGAGACGAGAGAGAGAACCAAAATGTTCTAGAGAGAAGGGAGAGCAAGAGTCAGTGTAGAGAGAGAGAGAGACTGTCTCTAAAATGAGGGGTTTGGGGGGGGGGGGGGGGTTTGTTAGATTTAATTTTGGAAATAAAACCTGGGCCATTGATCACACTTGATCAACGGCTCAGATTAGATTAAAGCTGGACCGGGTCATTAAATCGGGTACGGGTTGGGTGATTTGAGGACTAGGTCGGGGGTTTTGGGTTGAAATTGGGGGTTCAATTTGTGGTTAAAATTGGAATGTAAATGGGTTATAATTGAAATGAACGAGGCTAAATGTTAAACATCCATTTCTTCCCTTTTTATTTTAATTAAAATAGTTTTAAAAACCAATTAAAAGCACTAAATTGAGTAATATCATTTAAATGTTAATTAAAAAATACTGGGAGCGATTTTGTAATTATAAAATACTATTAATCGAAAAATAGGCTATAATTGCAATTATAGCAATTTAGCTTTAAAAATATCAAATAAATTATATAAAATATGCAAAAAATCACCTTAATTATATCTGGGTGTAAATATGAGAATAAGATAAATTATTCACAAAAATGATAGTCTCGAAATAATTATTGAATTTTGTACTATTAAAATAGGCAATAAAGTGATTTTAAAAAATCTTTAAAATAAGGAAAAATACCAAAACTCTTGGGTATGCTTATATATGCATGTACATACTATTTTGAGAATATTTTGAGTTTATATAAAAATACATAGGGAAAAATTGGGTATCAACAGCTGCCCCTCTTTACCCGGGAAGGATGAAAGAGTTATCAGGTAAAGATAGGATGGCCAATTTTGACCGAAAGAGGTGATTTGCGAAGAATTTCGATCGAGCTCTGGTTTCTGAGCTGCCTACCTATCCCTGGTTTTACAGGAATCAGGTCATAATGTAGTTTGGGATACACCGACGGAGTATGCCGATGGAGGTTTTTGAAGAGACGGATCGCAATATTTAGGTTGGAAAGGGTGGTCAGGGACTGATGGGCTGCGAGAACCGGAGCGGGATCGCTCTTGCTGTAATGGCCGTTGCCAGCTGATGTACCTGCAATTGAGTAATACAAGCATATCGTGCAGAATTTAAACGTGATGCAAGTTCCCGTTGGACCGTGAATGTTGTCTTTGGACAGTTAGGATGACGTCCTCAGTCCATGACGTCCTGGGCCATGAAGCGCATAATAAAGGATTCGCAGGCTATGAAATGATGCTTTCGGGCTATGACAATGGTGCCTCCGAACCATGATGCCTTTTAATGATGATGTGCAGAATATAAAGCGGGGTCCTCGGGCCATGGCATGGCATTCTCGGGCTATGAAAATGGTGCATCCAAACAATGACGCCTTTGGACAATTTGGCGATATTTCAACCCATGAAATGCAAGATTTGGCGATATTTCAGCCGTTGAAATGCAGGATTTGGCGATATTTCAGCCGATGAAATGCAGGATTTGGCGATATTTCAGCCGATGAATGATTAAATATAAACTGGCGATCTTTCAGCCGATATAGAGATTTAAATGAAGTTGGCGATATTTCAGCCATGCAATGATTTGAATAAAGTTGGCAATATTTCAGCCATGCAGAGATTTAAATAAAGTTGGCGATATTTCAGCCATGCAGGAGGAGACAAAGCTTAGTCTCGGAAGGCAGAAATGTAGCCTTATGCAATGCAAGAAAAATGCAGGATGGAGGTAGAGCTCAACCTCGGAAGGCAGAAAGGTAGCCTTATGCAATGCAGAGAATGCAGATGGAGACAGTGCTTAGTCTCGGAAGGCATAAGAGTAGCCTTATGCAATGCAAGAGAAATGCAGATGGAGACAATGCTTAGTCTCGAAAGGCAGAAGAGTAGACATATGCAATGCAAGAAAATGCAGATGGAGACAATGCTTAGTCTCGAAAGGTAGAAAAGTAGCCTTATGCAGTGTGCGAAAAATAGAGGTGAAGAGTAACAAAATTTCTTAGCTGAGAGACGATAGCTGCTAGTTGATTGTCACTGTGGTTGCTGGGGATGTTGCGTGCGAGTAGCACTTGAAAATGGGTGATGATTCTGGGAGTTGTATTCTTGAAAAGTATAAGTTTGTAACCGTATCCGATGATTCTGTGTCTTGGGGTACCTGTATTCAAAGAAAGATCATGTGTTTTGTCAAGGGGGAAGGATAGTTCGTCTTCCCGCGGACCGCGCTCGTCCTACTCGTCTCTTGCTTTCATTGGGGTAGCGTTGCTGACAAAGCTGTTCTGATAGTATTTATGCATGATTTAGTAAAATAATAAAATATTATGTAAATACGTAAATAAAATGCTTTTAGATGAACCGACAACTGCGACACGGTTCAAGATATCGCAACCTCTTTTGCTCCGGAATTTTGAGGGTCCTCCTCAAAATTCTGCCCCAGTTTACTAGGGCGGTGCGCGGTGATTGGCGGAGATCAACTTCGCAATTTTGGGGGTCCTCCTCAAAATTCTGCCCCAGTTTCCAATGTCGGGGGAAATGAAAATCTTGTTGAATTGTGACCGAACCCATAGGGCTGCCTACGTATCCCCTCTTAAACGGGAATCAGGTCAGGTGTAGTTCAAATTACATCATGCAGAAATCATAATGTCATAATGATTACACATAATAGCGATTGACTGCATCTCAATTAATTGGCTTTGGCCAGACTTCTCCATCCATCTCTGCGAGTATGAGGGTTCCCCCGATTAGAACCCGGTGAACCATGTACGGATCTTGCCAGTTGGGAGAGAATTTCCCTTTGGCTTCATCTTGATGCGGAAAAATCATTTTCAGTACCAACTGCCGTGGCGCGAACTGTCTTGGTCTGACCCTCTTGTTGAAAGCTCTGGTCATTCTATTCTGATAAAGCTAACCATGGCAAATTGCATTCAGTCTTTTTCCGGCTATAAGGGCTAATTGCTCGTAGCGACTTTTTACCCATTCTGCATCTTCAAGTTCTGCTTCCTGCATAATTCTCAGGGAGGGAATTTCTACCTCGGCTGGGATGACTGCCTCGGTACCGTAAACCAACATATAAGGTGTCGCCCCAGTCGATGTGCGGACTGTGGTACGGTATCCCAATAGAGCAAATGATAGCTTCTCCTGCCACTGCTTGTGTTTTTCTATCATTTTCCTTAGTATTTTTTTGATGTTCTTGTTGGCTGCTTCTACAGCTCCATTCATCTGAGGTCTGCAGGCTGTAGAATTCTTGTGCTTGATCCTGAAGGTTTCATACATTGCTTTCATCAGGTCGCTATTGAGATTGGAACCATTATCAGTGATAATTGACTCTAGGACGCCGAATCGGCAAATGATACGATCGCAGACAAAGTCTGCCGCGACCTTCTTGGTCACTGCCTTATATGATGCTGCTTCGACCCATTTGGTGAAGTAATCAATTGCCACTAGGATGAACCTGTGCCCGTTTGATGCGGCAGGCTCGATAGGTCCGATGACATCCATTCCCCAAGCGTCGAACGACCATGGTGAGCTTGTTGCGTTGAGCTCGTTAGGAGGCACGTTTATCATGTCTGCATGGATTTGGCAACGATGACATTTCCGAACATACTGGATGCAGTCTGTCTCCATAGTCATCCAGAAATAACCAGCTCGGTGTATTTTCTAAGCTAAGACAAAACCATTCATATGCGGACCACAGGTCCCTGCATGAACTTCTTCCAACAACCTGGATGCTTCCTTTGCTTCGACACATCTTAGTAGTCCCAAATCGGGAGTCCTCCTATACAGGATTCCTCCACTGTGAAAGAAGTGATTGGATAACCTTCGCAGTGTGCACTTTTGAGTAGTGTTTGCAAGTTCTGGATACTCTCATGTTGACAGATACTTCTTAATGTCATGAAACCATGGTTTTCCATCTGCTTATTCCTCGACATGAGCACAATAGGCGGGTTGATCTTAGATTTTTATTGGGATGGGATCAATGAAGTTCTTATCCATATGTTGAATCATGGATGATAGAGTGGCCAATGCATCGGCGAACTCATTCTGTACTCTGGGAACATGCCGGAATTCTGTCTTTGTAAACCTCTTCCTCAACTCTTGTACATGATGCAAATATGGTAGTATTTTGGAGTTCTTGGTTGCCCACTCTTCTCGAACCTGAAGTATGAGCAAGTCTGAATCCCCGATCACTAGTAACTCCTGAACGTTCATGTCAATGGCCAGCTTGAGCCCCAAGATGCAGGCTTCGTGCTCGGCCATGTTGTTAGTGCACGGGAACCTGAGTTTGGCGGACACCGGATAATGTTGGCCTGTTTCTGATACTAGAACTGCTCCTATGCCAACTCCCTTAAAGTTTGCTGCTCCATCGAAAAACATTCTCCAGCCATCATAATATTCTGCAATGTCTTCTCCTACAAAGGAGACCTCTTCATCAGGAAAACACGTCATTAGAGGCTCGTATTCTCCGCCCACGGGGTTTTCGGCAAGATAATTGGCTAGTGCTTGTCCTTTGATCGCTTTTTGAGTCACGTAGACAATATCACACTCACTCAACAATATTTGTCATTTGTCCAGTTTGCCCATGGGCATGGGCTTCTGAAAGATGTACATTAGCAGATCCATTCTCGATATGAGATAGGTGGTGTAGGCACATAAATAATGCCTCAACTTTTGAGCTACCCAAGTTCTAGTAGGGAATACCGGGCCTCGTACGGGGTGAAATTCTTACTGAGATAGTAGATGGCTTGCTCTTTTCTCCCCGTTTCATCATGTTGTCCCAAAACACAACCAAATGCTCCATCCAGTACTGCAAGGTAGAGCAATAGCGGTCTGCCTGGTTCGGGCGGGACCAGAACTAGTGGCGTTGACAGGTATTCCTTGATTTTGTCGAAAGCTTTCTGACAATCATCAGTCCATTTAGTGGCGACGTCCTTCTTCAACATCTTAAAGATTGGTTCGCAACTGACTGTTGACTGGGCTATGAATCGACTGATGTAGTTAAGTCTCCCCAAGAAACTCATAACCTCTTTCTTGTTCTTTGGCGGTGGCAAGTCTTGAATGGCCTTAACCTTTAATGGATCTAGTTCTATTCCTCGTCGACTTACGATGAACCCAAGCAGTTTTCCGGCAGGAACCCCGAATACACATTTGGCGGGATTCAGTTTCAAGTTGTACCTTCTAAATCTGTTCAAGAACTTCCTCGGGTCTTCCATGTGGTCAGTGGCTTTCTTGGATTTGATGATGACATTGTCTACATACACCTCGATCTCTTTGTGCATCATGTCATGGAAAATAGTAGTCATGGCCCTCATGTAGGTGGCCCCAGCATTCTTTAATCCGAACGGCATCATCTTGTAACAATACATCCCCCACGGCTTAATGAAAGCCGTTTTCTCCGCGTCTTTTCCGCCTATCCATATCTGATGATACCCAGCAAAACAATCGACAATTGACTACAACTCGTGCTTGGTGCAGTTATCAATCAGGATGTGTATGTTTGGCAAGGGGAAGTCGTCTTTCGGACTGGCCCGGTTGAGGTCCTGGTAGTCGACACAGACTCTGACCTTCCCATCCTTCTTTGGCACTGGCACAATGTTGGTCAACCATGTTGGATACTCCACTACTCTGAGGACCTTGACTTTGACTTGTTTGGTAACTTCCTCCTTGATTTTCAAACTCATGTCGGCTTGAACTTTCTGAGCTTCTGCTTTACCAGCGGACATGTCGGATCTGTTGGCAGTTTGTGAGCTACAATAGATGCACTGAGACCGGTCATATCATCATACGACCAGGCAAATATGTCCTCAGATTCTTTTAAGAACTCTGTGTACTCTTCCTTTTCTGACGATGATAGGTGAACACTGATGCGCGTTTCCTTGACATTCTCTGTATCCCCCAAGTTGATGACCTTAGTCTCGTCTAGGTTAGACTTAGGTCTATTTTCACAGTCCTTGACCTCTTTAACGATCTCTTCTGGTATTTTATCTTCTTCTGAGTCTGTATCCGCTTGTTGTGTTACCTCTTCGCATGTCACATTCATCGATTCATCAAGATGAGTAATAGTAATGCCGTGTAAAGTAAAGTAAATGGCAGAGAAAAGAGATAATAAGAGCGAGATTTATAAAAACTTAAATGCTTTAATAAATGCTAAATGAATTGTTTTGAACATCGGAGCTCTTTTTTCAAAATTAAAGATAATACTGAAGGGAAATCAACTAGCGAAAAATAAAAGATAATGCATAATGCTTTGTTCAGCCTTGCTACCCCGAAGCTCTCCGGGCCCTGGTGGTTCTGACAGACCAATTGCTGAGGCGCTCTCCTCGGGTCACTGCCTGTATAGAAGGGCCTTCCTCCCCTTCCTCCTCGAGAATGACGTGACAGTCCATATTGTCATCTTCCAAGAACAGGTTGTTCATTGCTGCTAATGCTTCATCTTCTGCCGACCCATATATGATGTCGGCCGGCTGGAAAGTCTGTTCTAGGCGGGGTATAGGGTGCTCCAGCGGATAGTAAGGGCCGCGACATGGTGGCGAGCAGTTCCTGAATTCTTGCCAAGTGTATCCATACCCTAACCCGAAAGTGGTGCCATGCTTCTTCAGTTTGATAGGCTTGGTAATTCCCTGGAGGTTCTTTCCGAGCCCTTTGCCAGGTTCATACCCGCTCCAGTTTAGTATACTCTCTATCTTGTTATCCCACCACTTATCTTTGTCCACGGCATTGACTCGCTCAATCTGGTGGTAAGTGTCTCCTCCTAGCTTCCTTCTTCCTTCAATTGCTAGGATGGTTTGGCGACTGTATATGGGGTTACTCCCGTCACCATGAATAATCACCTCTTGGTGATTCCACTCGAACTTCACTGCCTGGTGCAGGGTTGAGGCTACGACTCCAGCGGCGTGGATCCAAGGTCGTCCCAGTAGTAAGTTGTAGGATGCTGGGATGTCTATTACTTGAAAATCAACATCGAACCAAGTTGCCCCATTTGCAAACATTAACTGATTTCCCCAATAGTGGACCTTTGGGAGCCATTAAAAGCTTTGACGTTGATAGCCCCATCCTTGATTTCATGCAGACTCTTCCCTAATGTTCTGGGGGTCACCAATGGACAAATGTTGAGGCTGGATCCTCCGTCAATGAAAGTCCTGGTGATGAAATAGTCTTCACATTGCACAGTGATGTGCAATGCTTTGTTGTGTCCTAAACCTTCAGGGGGTAACTCATCCTCGTGGAAAGTGATCTTATGACTCTCCAATACCTGCCCGACCATGTTTGCCATTTCTCCTCCTGTTATATTGCTGGGTACATACGCCTCGCTTAGTATCTTCATCAGAGCGTTCCTGTGTGTCTCGGAGCTCTGCAGTAGAGCTAGGATGGAGATCTGCGCCGGTGTTTTATTTAATTGGTCGACAACTGAGTATTCTTTTGCCTGTATCTTCCGCCAGAGATCATCGGGCCCAGTTTCGTAGGCCGTCCAGAGGCCTGCTTACTTGATTTAACTAAGTGCTCCGGAGTACAAACCCTGCCGGTCCTGGTCATACCCTGTGCTGCGATTGCTTCTCCGGACCTGGTCTTTTCCTTCCTTCTTGCCTCGGCGGTGTAATCCCATGGTATGGCCTGTGTATGGAACGGCGTTACGGCTGACATTGCTACAGGAATGGGCACTCTTGCTTTGGGAGGTAATACAGCAACTTCAAATGGTACTTTTGGAGATCCAAACTCCACCTCAATTGGCTCTGCGGTCTTTGTGGATGATGGTGTTTCAAACTCGAGAGGCACAGACATGTTTACTTCAGCATCCCAGAGGGCTGGGTCTGGACTACAATTGGATTCAGTGTGACGGCTGGTTTCTTAGGCTCATCACCATCGGCAATTAATCCAATTGACCCCTTGGGGTCCCAATCGTCTTCCACTTCAATCATATGCACACCACCACCCTTATGATCAGGCAAGGGATTGTTTCGAACGTTAGGAGCAGGTGCCTTGGCCACTATGATTTTGTTGTCAATTAGAGCTTGGATTTTTTCTTTTAGAGATCGGCACTCATTAATGGTATGCCCTTTCATGACGGAATGGTATGCACAAGTTTTATTTGGGTTGACCCACTAGGAAGGATTATCTGGAGTTACGGCGAGGATTAGGGTGACATAACCAGCAGCTTTGAACCTTTCATATAGCTGGTCGATTGGCTCAGCGATGGCGGTGTATTGCTTGGGAGGTTTGCGGTCAAAGTTAGGGCGTGGCCTGGGGAAGTTTTGGCGGGCGGGAGGTGATTGGTAGTGGGCATTATAGGCTTGGTAGACGGGTGCAGTTTGGGAATATCTTGGTGAGGTAGGTTGATATGTGGGGGAGGGGGATGATTGGTAAGCAGGTGATGGAGTTTGGTGAAAGGGTGGAGGTGCTTGGTAATTGAGAATAGGCTGGTATGTGATGGGGGGTACTGGGTAGGCTTGGTATTTTATTGGGGACTTGGTTTGCCGTGCAACCATCACGGCACTCACATCCTTTTTCTTAGATGCACCACCAGATTGCAGGGCTCTGTTGGTAGGTGCAGTGCTTCAAAATTAGTGACCATTCCGCTCTTAATGCCCTCTTCAATCCTTTCTCACAACTTGATGATATCGGAGAATTTCTGGCCCTCTATCAATATTAACCTCTCATAATACTGCGGATCTTGCGCTCGGACGAGAAATTGGTTCATCTGCTCTTCCTCTAAGGCCGGCCTGACCTTAGCAGCCTCAGATCTCCATCGAGTAGCATACTCGCGGAATGTCTCAGTAGGTTTCTTTTTTAGATTCCGGATGTAGAAGACATCTGGTGCATTTTCTGTATTGAATCTGAACCTATCCATGAAATCGGACGCCATTCCTACCCAGTTTATCCACTTCTTGGGATCTTGGCTGATGTACCAAGACAGCGCATCGCCTTTCAAACTTCTCATGAAGAGTTTCATGCGAATCTTCTCATCTCTTCCTACATCGACCACCTTATCACAGTAGGTCCTCAAATGCACCCTGGGATCTCCTGTGCCATCAAACATTTCGAACTTGGGAGGTTTGTACCCCTCGGTAAGTTCAACATCTGGCTGGACGCAAAGATCCTCATAATTCATCCCTTCAATGCCTTTGTTTCCTTCAACACTTTGTACTCGACTGATCAATCTCTTGAGCTCGGCAACCAAGCTCTTGATGAGAGAATCTTTGTCATCAGATTCTGGTGTGTTTGTAATGGGTTTGGTGTAGTGTGGCAAGGTTTCCACATATATGGGAGTGTGGTGGGGATGATCATTTGATGGTTCAGGAATGAGGAGTGAAGTGTTGTTGGGATGTGTGTTGCAACGAGTAGCAGGCTGTTTCTGTGGCTTTGGGATGCGGTGTTGAGCATTGGGAAAGTTGATGTCTGGAGTAGTGAGGGAGAATGACAGACTTGCCATGTTCCGAACTTGGTCTAGTTCTTCTTGAAATTTCAGTAACTTCTGTTCGAGCTGAGCGGCACTTTCTTTGGATACCTGAATACCCTGAGGAACCTCTACCCTTTCAGCCGAATTCTCCTTTCTAGCGTTGTTCAAATCTTCCATTTTTGCTTTGCCCCTGTTTTTGATAGGACTTGCAGGAGGAGGAGGTGGAGGGCCCTTAGATATTGTGGATTAGGATGACGATGCCAGAATGCACGAACTAACCTTTTAGGGAGGGGAATAAAAATAAAAGTAAAAACAACAAAAAGGTAACAAGTTAGTACGAATTCTATGAAAGAAATATTGCAGTATTTAAACACATAGTACGAGAATATAAATCGTGTCCTAAATTGAGTGCCTCGTTGTGCCCGAGGGAGGCCTAGCGTCAAGTTGATTTGGAGAACTTATAATGCTAAATGCCTCATTTTGGTGATAAAAATGAGACGAATCCCAAAATGACACTAAAATTGCATAGAGTAAAAATGTCACTAATGGCCGTTGGCCTTATTACATTTTAAAGAAAAAAGAAAAGAATCCTATCTATTTGGTCCCAGAAGGACCTTCCCCAGACTCGGCATCTTTGGCTCCATCGAACAGCGTCACCGGCTCACGTAATCCCTACAGCAGATAAGCCCTAGCCAAATGTCCTCCTTCATTTCCTTTGGCGTTTTGGCAATTCTCGATCCTCCGAATGATCTTCCCTTCCAGCTCTACTAACCCTCGCTCTAAATGCCCTAGGCGCTTGTTGGCTCTTACAGCCATATCCTTCCATTTCTCGATCAACTTTTGATTTGCCTCTTGAATCTCCTGATGCTCACTCTCGCATTCCCTAATCCTCTTGCGCAACTGGTTGTACTTAACCTGTATCTCAGCCCTTTCGTCGATGACCCTGTGACCTTGAACATATCCGGGTTGTCCTAACCCAGCATGATCTTCTTCTAGCCAACCTAGTTAGTATAAGGTGTAACTGGCATGGTACCTGTCAGGTTCTATGGAATCCCTCTCCAGGACGACCTTGCTATTCCACATTTGTTGAGCTTGACATTTGTATGGGCTATCGTCATCTTGGAAATCAGCCCTGAAATGACTCATCTTTTCTACCTTTGGTACGACTTGCTTTCTCCCTGCTTGCCTCGTGACCCGAAGAGGGACATAGGAATAAGTTCCCCTCAGACCAATGAGTATGAGAAATAGAGCGTCCCGAGAGCGGATGATGAATTCTCCAGTGGGGAACCGTTCAAACATCCACTGTACCTTGTCTTCTTTCAAGTTTTCAAACAATTCTACCCATCCTTGAGCATCCCCTGGCCGAGCAAACATGTCAGACATGTAGTTCATTCTATTGGGATGGTGAAAGGCTATATGATCATTCCACGGCCTTCACGGAAGCTCTTGGCAGTATCGACCCTTTTGGAGATGTTCTATGAGCCATAGTTGGAGTAGTAAGTTACAGCCCTCAAAGTGATTGGCCCCTTGCTGACATTTTTCTAGGGCTCGGTATATCTCTACGACAATCATTGGTACTATGCTAAAAGGCTGCCCGCCAATCCCTTCCATTAGAGTCTTGGTAACCATGGCCAGTCTTGTATGGATCCTAGCCTTCTCCATGGGAAATACTATCATCCCCAAAAAGCAGAATATGAAGATGAAGACTCTTCTGTGGATATGCCCCAATGAGGTGAGGGCAAATTCATCTGGGTAGGTGCGGTAGGACTTGCTATGGCCGTACCTCTCGTACAGGTAGTCGAAGGGAATATAGGAATCCTTCAAACAAGTCAAATCTGAGTTTTTCTTCAACCCCATCATTTTGAAGAAACCTTTACCCTTGCGATTTTCTGGCATGAGCAAACCTGGAGTCTCCCAAGGAATACCAGCTAACCCTCCTATTTATTCGAGCAGCGGGGTCATTTCAAGGTCCCCAAATCGAAATACCGATCTATCACTGTCCCAGAATAAGGTAGCAGCCTCTATAATTTTGTTGTCCGGCTAAATTTGCAAAAGAGAGGGTAAGTTTCCCAAATACTTGCGGACGAGAGTCCAGTCACTGGAATGAAGGTATTCCCACCATCTTAGCAACCTCGGGTGAATATTGGTTACCATTCCGAATCTGGGGACGTCGTGCCTCATTTTCTGCAAAACAAAGCGTTAGTCCCTTACCCCTACCGAACTCGACTATTTAAATCAATAATTGGCATAAACAACATTTAGTTCTCCAAATAAATGCACAGAGTATGGTGTTGTCCGTTTGGGTCCCAAGGGAACCCAGTGGACTTTGGATAAGGCTATCCTAAGGAGTCATTATGTGGACAGCATAACTGACTCGACTAGGTTTGGACAGTGATGCACGAACAGTTAAACAGGATAAGGTTTCTATGGGGTGCTAGACCGGTACCCTTGAGCGGACAACTCAAGAGGGAAAGGCACGGAACCGTCGACTGCACCGCTGATCGACTAGTTTTACCGCAAATACGCCTTCGCCAAAATTTAGGGGGTAATAATATTGGAAGAGCGCAACCACTCATCAAGCGTTGCTATGGTATTTGTTTGGCACGAGTGGAATATGATGTTGAAGATGCAATTACAAAAAATGAAATAGATTGTCACGTATTTTCACGTTACTAATGGTTACAATAATTGCTCGAAAATTACAACGGTATTGAAAGGAAGCAGTAAATGAAAGCGTTAAAGAAAAAGGAAACAAAAAGACAAGTCAGTTTCGAATAAAGGCATTAAACAAAGCAATTAAAGAAAACAATAAAGTCACATATAACATGAAGTGGAAAAAGCCAAAAGATTCCCCAGCAGAGTTGCCACGCTGTCGACGCCCCCTTTTTCTAAAGCGAAATCGGGTTTACGACATTCGGGAAGACAACTCTATTCCCGTTTGGGAATTGGTTTTTTGGATTTGAAGAGTCGCCATCTAATGATTAATTTCATTAGGACACTAAGGGTTTTGAATTTGAAAACCAGAGTTCGGGTAAGGGCTAGAAATTATCTCGAGGGGAAGGTGTTAGGCACCCCTCAAGATCCACTAGTGTGGTTCCCGGCCATGCTATGTTGTGACTTTAGAAATAATCAATCAAGGCTCAAATAAGGACTTGCAATTAAATTGAAACTCGTGAAAGTAAGTAGAAAGAGAGCAGAGATTTGAAAGGTCTAAACAATTCTAAAGAGAGCAAACAAAGACAAACAAAGGAAAAGGGATCCTAGGTTAATGATTAATATGGATCACTTCAATGCAATACCCAGCAATCACTCCTCAAAGAGGGGTCGCACGTGATATTAGCGCATCGGTCATCATATCCATATTCTTCCCTTTCCCACCCTGTAAAGGTTATTTAAATGTGTGGATTGGTCACGAATGCTTATTGCGTGCTATTACCCGTCCCGTCGTATAAGTCTTAGAGGGTATTTAGGACAACTATTCCTACAAGGTAAGGTCTAGGCTGAACCCTTAGGTTTAAAGGACAAAATGCTAGGAGACATACATAACAAGTAGGTCTACACATAAAGGAACCATACAAAGGCAAATAAGAGGCTCACAGATCCCTCACAAGTAAACATGTAATTAGCACATCTCAAACACATTTAAGGTCGTAAAAGAACGCGAGTTTAAAGATCAGTATTAGCAGAAGGTTTAACCACAACTGAGTGATCCAAAGAGTGTTTGACTTGAAGAAATACAACTAAGAAAACAGTTGAGTAAGGTGAGGGAACTATTAAAACATCGTTAAAAAAGGATTTGAAAATACAATAGTTTAAGTAAACAAGTATCAAAACAACGTGGTCCTGGGCGGAAAGGTACCAGTAATTTAAAAGCTTAATAGAGCACGAATCATGAAATTAGTGAGAGCATATAAATACGAAACAGGTTTCCAGATAAAGAGATTTTCAGTAAAAGAGTGGACTTCAGAGAGACGGATAAAAGAATTGGGAAAGTTAAAAGGTTGTAGCTTGAAACTAGTAAAACAAAATCAATCATCTCTATTATTATTGGGCCTAAAGCTTGCCTAGGCAATGTATGTATTTCCTTCTTGTCTTAAAGAAAAGTTGTGAACATGCATATTGATTCCAGTTTTAAAGAGAAGACGCAGTCAAACAAACTTGTGTTGTTAAATTAAACAGCTAGTGAGGCGTTCAGCAATTGCAACCCTAAATAACATGATGTCTAATCCACATAAAGCTCCTAAAGCATGGTCTCTAAATGCGGTAGTAGTTTCATAATAGTTATTTATTGATTACTAACCGATCACAAAGTGAGTATAACAATCTGAAAATAAAGAGCCTAAAACAGGATATCTAGGTGTAAGATGCATGTCCTACGCATGGCTTCTATTGCACAAATTGGTAAGTAAAGCCCTATAGACATGTTTTCTACCCATTGATTAAACTAAGCATGCATAATCTCTCCCAATTTCACTATAACCCCAATCAGTTGTTTACAAACCATGATAACTGAATTACATAATGAAAAATAAAATAAGAAGCTACTCTATAGGGAGCCTTCAACCAGGCCCAATCTTCCAACCTCACTTCTTTCGAGTTTCACAGCCTTGACCATGGCTTGGGTGCGGCAAAGCTCCCTAAGGGCCCAATGGGGGTCCTTGGCCAATACCAGCACCCAAGCATTACAAAAATGTTTGAACAAGTGCAGTGTGGAATCACCAGCCTTGTGCATCAAAGTTCAATGGGTACTCAAAGGTACCCAAGGCAATGCTTACACGAAGGGGGTAGAACCTAAACTCTAGGAGTAGTGAGAGTGTGTGATAGAGTTTTAAAAGAAATTGAGTTGAAAAACAGTTTCAAAATGATCCATATAGAACCAGTTTTGAAAGAAAACAATGTGACAATTCTCACAACCTCAGAACCAAAATACCACATATAGTTCAGGGAAGTAAACACAAACAGGGAAAAAGGGGAATGGGGATAAATAGTTCACATGTAGGAACACAGACAACATTTCAGGACACTTAGACAGTCACACCAGGTTTCAACCAAAAGGGCTCAGGATTACATGCTGACAATGTACTAGGGCTAGGGGGTAGGGGAGAACATGCATTAAGCAAATCAGTAGGCATGCTGAATTAAGAGAAGGATAGTCACATTAATGAACTAACACAGGGGCATGTTAGTTGCAATAAAAACAACAGAACCATAAGTAAAAGCATAGAAGAAACAAAATAAAGTGCAGTATGTATAAAAAAACATATTGTTTTGGAAGCTGTAGATCAAATAGAGGGCATACCAGTCGAGGATGAGATAATATAGAGCAGTAGTGTGCAGGGAAGTGAGTAGTAGTATGCAGACCAATCAAGTAGCAATGTATAGAGCAGTAGAATAGTAGAGCAGCCCCACTCGTTCTTGGCTTTCAGCCGACTGAATAATCAGTAGTCAATAGGGAAAGTGAGAGAGGATGTGTTGAAAACAAGAGAGACACNCTGGCCTCTGGTGCTCATACTTAACCTGCTGGCAATTTAGGAACCTAGCTACATACTCAACTATGTCTTTCTTCATCCGCCGCCACCAATAATGATGTCTCAGGTCGCGATACATCTTCGTAGCACCTAGATGAATGGAATACTGAGAACTGTGTGCCTCGTCTAGAATCCTCTCCCTCAGGTCATCGACATTAGGAACACATAGACGACCCTGGAGTTGTAGAACACTATCCTCGCCAATAGAAACCTCCTTGGCACCCCCTATAGTACCGTCTCTCTGAGGACCATCAAATGCAGGTCATAAAATTGTCGAGCCTTGATGTGCTCCAATTGTGAAGATTGGGCAACAACACATGCAAGAACTCGGCTGGGCTCTGAAATATCCAACCTCACAAGTCTGTTAGCCAAGGAATAATGTCCAAAGCTAGTGGCCTCTCCTCTGCTGAAATGAATGCCAAGCTACCCATACTATCTGCCTTTCTGCTCAAGGAATCTGCGACTGCATTCGCCTTGCCTAGATGGTAAAGAATGGTAATGTCATAATCCCTCAGTAACTCAAGCCATCTGCGTTGTCTCAAATTGAGATCCCTTTGCTTGAACAAATGTTGCAAGCTGCGAAGATCCGTGTATGATTTCCTTATGTTATTTTGGAACCTTATGCGAGAAATCATATCATCTCTAACTCTTCATTACTCTCTTAAACTGACCTTTTAGTATCTGGAAACCACAGGCTGGAAAAATCTGCCAACCGCGAACACCACTGTCATTTCTGATACAGAATTACAACGATTCCAGCCCTCTATATGATTATTTGGTATTACTTTCGTAACCTTCTGTACTTGGGCTATCTCATACCCTTCTTCACCTATGTTACCCTTACTNGGGGGTACTTATAGCTCTCAAATTAAGTGAAAATAAGGTAATACGTATAGACTGATGATTGTTATGGAAATAATACCAATTAGAATCAATTAATAACTCGGACTCCCTTCAATTAAGGAGTCATAGTTCAAACGGGTACAAATTGTATCAAAATAAGGAAAATTATTATTGCAAGACTGGTATTTCCATAATAGGAGTAGTAAAAGTATACGGAATATTTCAAGTAAGGAAAGTATAAGGACATCATATTGTGCACACAAATTAGTTCAAAGAATCACGAATGAAATTGGAAATCACAGGGAATTAGTACTAAGTAAGGAGAGCATTTCACAAATAAGGAAGTGATTAAAAAATCAGTGTAAAACTTCTAAGGAAAACATATACAAATTCAGGGATTCGATGAGATGCATAAAATCAACAGAATACTTGGTAAACGATGAACAATTAGACCTATAAAACACAACAGGCATGAAAATCAGAGAACCCTAAGCAAGAAATCACAGAATCAATAGAAGGCTGGAACCCTAATAGCAAAATTAAAGCATGGAACTCGGAGAGTAACCAGAAGATTACACCAACAAGCACATAACACAAACATAAACACATAATACTCAAAAAATCAGAAGATATAGTGATTTCGAAAGGGTTCAGGAAACCCTAGTTTTAAACAAAACGTTGAAAACTTGAACAATCGAAAAGATCTAGTAGAGAGTAGTGTAAAACACAAAAGAATAAGTTAAAAATTGTTTAAGAAGACAAGGTTTTAAGAAAATTAGGGTTTCATGATAAACTAGTAAGAGGTAAGGAACCTGGCTGTGAACTCGTTAATAATGATGCTCGCAGCACCATCGAACCATAAACCATCGGAGAAAGGTCGGCGACAAACCAGGCAGAGCTTTCGATGACCATTTTGCAAGGTGGAGGCTTCTGGAGTCTTGAAAATGGAGGGAATCAACAAGACAAGGTTTCACGGCGGCTGGTGGTCGAGAGAAGTGAGGCTGGAGGTGGCCGGAGAGGCGGTGGATTAATCGAAGACGAGAGAGAGAACCAGAAAGTTCTAGAGAGAAGAGAGAGCAAGAGTCAGTGTAGAGAGAGAGAGAGAGAGAGAGACCGTCTCTGAATGAGGGGTTTGGGGGGGTTTGTTGAATTTAATTTTGGAAATAAAACCTCGGCCGTTGATCTCATTTGATTAACGGCTCAAATTAGATTGAAGGTGGACCGTGTCATTAAATCGGATATGGGTCGGGTGATTTGAGGACTGGGTCGGGGGTTTTGGGGTTGAAATTGGGGGTTCAATTTGTGGTTAAAATTTGAATGTAAAGGGGTTATAATTGAAATGAACGAGGCTAAATGTTAAACAACCACTTCTTCCCTTTTTATTTTAATAAAAATAGTTAAAATAGTTTTAAAAACCAATTAAAAGCACTAAATTGAGTAATAACATATAAATGTTAATTTAAAATACTGGGAGCGATTTTGTAATTATAAAATACTATTAATCGGAAAATAGGCTATAATTGCAATTATAGCAATTTAGCTTTAAAAATACCAAATAAATTATATTAAATATGCAAAAAATCACCTTAATTATATTTGGGTGTAAATATGAGAATAAGATAAATTATTCACCAAAATGATAGTCTGGAAATAATTATTGAATTTTGTACTATTAAATAGACAACAAAGTGATTTTAAAAAATCTTTAAAATAAGGAAAAACACCAAAACTCTTGGGTATGCTTATATATGCATGTACATATTATTTTGAGAATATTTTGAGTATATATAAAAATACATAGGGAAAGATTGGGTATCAACACCTCCGCAAATTGAAGAACTTCCTCAAATCCTCCATGTGATCAGTGGCCTTCTTGGGCTTGATGATACCATCATCCACATATACCTCAATTTCTTTATGTATCATGTCGTGAAAAATAGTATTCATGGCCCTTATGTAGGTGGCGCCTGCATTCTTCAGGCCGAACGGCATCATCTTATAACAATACATTCTCCACGGCGTAATGAAAGCCGTTTTCTCAGCATCTTCTTCATCCATCCAGATCTGATGATAACCACCGAAACAATCTACAAATGATTGCAACTCATGCTTGGCGCAATTGTCAATCAGGATGTGTATATTTCGCAAGGGGAAGTCGTCTTTCGGACTGGCCCGGTTGAGATCCATGTAATCGACACAGACTCTTACCTTCCCGTCCTTCTTTGGTACTGGTACAATGTTGGCTAACCATGTCGGGTACTCAACTACCGTGAGAACCTTAGCTTTGACTTGCTTACTGACTTCTTCCTTGATTTTCAAACTCATATAAGGCTTGAACTTCCCGAGCTTCTGCTTTTCCGGCGAACATGTTGGATCAGTTAACAGTTTATGGGCCACAATAGATGTACTCAGACCATTCATGTTATCATACAACCAGGCGAATATGTCCTCATATTCCCTTAGAAACTCTGTGTATTCCTTCTTTTCTGATGGCGATAAATGAACGCTGATTCCCGTTTCCTTGACATTTTCTGCATCTCCCAGGTTAGCAATTTCTGTCTCGTCCAAGTTGGACTTAGGTCTTTTCTCAAAGTTCTCAACTTCTTTGACAATCTCCTCTGGTATGTCATCTTCCTCTGAATCAATATATGTTTGTTGTGTTGTCTCATTGCATGTCAAAGTCATTGGTTCATCAAGATAAGTAATAGTAATGTTGTATAAGTAAAGTAATGAGAGAAAAATAATAGTGAGTGTTGATTTATAAGAAAAAATCGAAATGCTTTGATAAATTTCATAACTGTTTCGAACATTGAAGATCTTATTGCGGGAAATAAAAATGCGAACAATAAAAATCATCTAGCAGAAAATAGAAACAATGCATGATGCTTGTTTTAGCCTTGCTACCCTAAGGCTCGCCGGGCTCTGGTGGTCCTGATGGTCTAATTGTTGAGGTATTCTCCTCTACTCACAGCTTGTATGGAAGGACCTTCCTCCCCCTCCTCCTCGAGAACAACACAGAAGTCCATGTCATTGTCCTCTAGGAACAAGTTCTTTACCGCAATGAGTGCTTCTTCTTCGTCTGTCCCGTAAACAATGTCACCCTGTTGGAAAGTCTGCTCCAAAGGCGGTATTGGCCGTTCCAGTGGATAGTAAGGACCACGCCATGGTGGCGACCAGTTGTTAAATTCTTCCCAAGTGTACTCGTATCCCAGATCAAAAGTAGTGCCGTGTTTCATAAGTTTTATGGGTTTAGCAATCCCTTGGAGGTTCTTGCCGAGCCCCTTGCCAGGTTGGTACCCACTCCAATTCAATATACTCTCGATCTTGTTGTCCCACCATTTATCTTTGTCTACAGCATTGAATCACTCGATGTGGTGGTAGGTCTCTCTGCCTAGCTTTCTTCTTCTTCCTATCGCCGGAATGGTTTGACGACTGTATATAGGATTGTTACCGTCACCGTGAATGATCACTTCCTGGTGATTCCATTAAACTTTTACGGCCTGATGCAGCGTTAAAGCCACAGTCCCCGCAGCATTAATCCAGGGATGCCCTAACAGCAGGTTGTAGGATGCTGGCACATCTATCACTTGAAAGTCGACCTCGAACCAAGTTGGTCCCATCTGCAGACACATGCTAGTCTCACCGATGGTGGACCTCCGAGACCCGTCAAAAGCTTTCACATTGATTTCTCCTTCTTTTATCTCGTGCAGTCCTTTACCCGGTTTCTTGAGTGTTATCAATGGACATATATTAAGGCTGGAACCCCCATGGAGGAGGAGGTGACTGATAAGTTGGTGTTGGGGCTTGGTAGGAGGGTGCCTGGTAGTTTGGAGCTGACTGATATGTGAGTGGAGGAATAGGGTAGGTTTGGTATTTGAGGGGAGACTTGGTCCTTTGTGCAACCATCACGGCCCCCACGTCCCTCTTTTTAGACATACCACCAGACTGTAAGGCCTTATTTGTGGCTTGCAAGGCCTCGAAGTTTTTAACCATACCGCTTTTGGTACCTTCTTCAATTCATTCCCCTAGATTGATAATGTCGAAAAACTTATGATTTTCAAACATCATTAGGCGTTCATAATACAGCGGGTCATGAGCCCGAACAAAGAATTTGTTCATCTGTTCCTCCTCTAAGGGTGGTTTGACCTTAGCAGCTTTCGACCTCCAGTGAGTGGCATACTCGCGAAACGTTTCTGTAGGCTTCTTCTTCAGATTCTGAATGTAGAATACATCCGATGCATTTTCTGTGTTAAATATGAACCTGTCCATGAAATAAGTGGCCATACCTACCCAACTTGACCATTTCTTAGGATCCTAGCTGATAGTGCGTCTCCTTTCAGACTCCTCATGAATAGTTTCATGCGAATCCTTTCGTCTTTTCCTACCCCGACCAGCTTGTCGCAGAATGTTCTCAAATGGATCCTTGGATCACCTGTACCGTCAAACCTCTCGAACTTTGGAGGTTTGTACCCCTCTGGCAGTTCGACATCTGGTTTTATGCAGAGATCTTCATAGTTCAACCCTTTGATACATTTACTTCCTTTGACGCCTTGGATTCGGCTAGTTAGTTTCTTAAGCTCTTCAGCCAAGTTTCTAATGAGAAGATCCTTTTCATCGGACTCAGGGGTGCAAGATATAGGTTGGGTGGAGAGTGGCACGGTCTCCACGTAGATGGGATTGTTGTGGTGACCGGGTATGTGGGTGTGGAAATGGCCATTTGTGGAGTTTTGTGGTTCGGGGACGAGTAATGGATTGTTGTTTGGGGTATGGCAAGTGTTGCATTGGTTCTTAGTGGGATGATATTGTTGCTTTTGTGGAGGTGTGGGATTTTGGCCGTTAGGGATGATGGTGTCTGGGGTGCTGAGGGAGAAGGACAGGTTGGCCAGATTCCGAACCTGATCAAGTTCTTCTTGAAACTTCAACAATTTCTACTCGAGTTGTGACACATTTTCATTGGGAACCCGAATACCATGGCTATCAATGGCTTCTGCTGTTGTGTTCTCCTTTCTGATGTTCAAATCTTCCATTTTTCCCCTATTCTTGTTCTTAACAAGACTTAGAGGAGGAGTGGGTGGAGGGCCCTTGGATCTTGTGGAATAAGATGATATTTCCAGAGTGCACGAACTAACCTTTAGGGAGGGAAATAACAAAAAAAACAAAAAACAAAAAGGTAACCAAGTTAGTGAGGATCATATAAAAAATGTTGCAATATTTTAAACACATAGTGCGGGAATATAAAGCATGTCCTAATTTGGGGGCCTCGTTGTGTCCGAGGTAGGCCTAGCGACAAATTGATTTGGAGAACTCAGAATGCTAAATGCCTCATTTTATTGACAAGAAATAGACGAATCCCAAATTGACATTAAACAAACAGAAAATGGAAATCACTAATGGCCATTGGCTTATTACATCTTTATAAAGCGAAAAGAAAACCCCTATCTACTTGGCCCTAGAAGGACCTTCTCCAGATTCGGCATCCCTGGCTCAGTCGACAGCTTTCCCAACTCGCAAAGTCCCAGCAATAGGTGGGCCTTGGCTAGATGTCCACCTTCGGTCCCTTCAGCATTTTGGCAATCTTCGACCCTCTTGAGAAACTTTCTCTCCAACTCCACTATGCCTCGCTCCAAGTATCCCAGTCGCTTGTTGGCACTGACAGCCATGTCCTTCCATTCCTCAATTAGCTTCTGGTTGGACTCTTGTATTTCGCGGTGCTCACTTTCGTACTCCCGGATCCTTTTGCGCAGTTGGTTATTTTTGCCCTGTACCTCGGCCCTTTCATCTATAATTCTGTGACCTCGAGCAAACCCTGGCTAGCCCAGACCATCATGAAAGTCTTTCAACCAACCCGAGTAGAAAGGAGCGCAACCAGCATGATACCTGTCTGGCTCAATGGTATCTCTCCCCATTATGATATTGTAATGCCACATATGATGAGCTTGGCATTTGTAAGGACTATCATCATCCTGGAAGTCAGCTCGGAAATGACTCATCTTGTTGGCCCTGGGTATAACTTGCTTTCTACCGGCTTGTCTCATAACTCGGATAGGGACGTAAGGATATGTTCCCCTCATACCGATCAGTATCAGAAAAGGTGCATTTCTGGATCGGGTGATGAATTCCTCGGTCGGAAACCACTCGAACATCCACTGGACCTGTTCTTTAGTTAGGTTATCAAACAACTCTACCCATCCGTTGGCATCTTTTGGCTGAGCGAACATATTTGGCATGTATTTCATCCTCTTTGGGTGATGGAAAGCGATGTGATCATCCAAGTCCCTTCGCTGGATCTTTTATCGGTATTCACCCTTTGGAGATGCTCCATAAGCCAGAGTTGAAGTAATAAATTGCAGCCTTCGATGTGCTTTGCTCCCTGTTGACACTTCTCTAAGGCTCGGTATATGTTCGCAATGATCATGGGCACGATGCTGAATGGTTGCCCACCAATCCCTTACATATGGATTTTAGTTACCATGGCTAGCCTGGTGTGGATCCCTGCTTTCTTCGTTGGAAACACGATAAGCCCCAGGAAACAAAACATAAATACGAAGATCCTTCGATGAATGTGCCCCAAGGACGTGATGGTAAACTCGTCAGGGTAGGTACGGTAGGATTTGCTGTGACCGTACCTTTCATACAGATAGTCAAAAGGGATGTAGGATTCTTTCAGACATGTCGACTCTGGATTCTTCTTTAAATCCATCATTTTGAGGAAACCCCTACCTTTACAGTTTTCAGGCATCAGCAGACCCGGAGTCTCCCAGACTAGACTGGCTAATCCCCCTATCTCTTCTAACAGGGGTGTCATTTCATTGTCCCCAAAGCGCAATACAGCGCTTTCACAATCTCGGAACAGTGTAATAGCCTCTATGATCTTTTTGTTAGGTTGGATCTCCAGAAGGGATGGTAGATTTCCCAGATAGTTTTTGGACGAGAGTTTGATCACTAGAGTGAAGATCTTTCCACCAGCTTAGCAACCTTGGATGGATGTTGGTGACCATGTCGAATCTAGGGACTTCGTGGCTCATATTTCTGCAAGGCAAATAAGGTTAGGCCCTAACCCCCACCGGACTCGACTATTTAATACCAATAATTAGCATGACGCATTTTAGTTCTCCAAATAAATGCACAGAACGTGGTGATGTCCATTTGGGTTTAGGGAAACCCAGTGGACTTTGGACAAGGCTATCTTAAAGGATCATTATGTGGACAACATAACTAACCCGACTAGGTTTGACCATGATGCATGCACAGTTTGAACAGAGTAAGGTTTCTATGGGGTTTTGGACTGGTACCCTTGAGCGGACAACTCAAAGGGGAAGGCACGGAACCATCGACTACACCGTTGATCGACTGATTTGACCGCAAATATGCCTTTCCGAATTTAGGGGGTAATAATATAGGAAGAGCGCAACCACTCATTATAAGCGTTGCTATGGTATTTGTCTGGCACAAGTGGAATATGATATTGAGCATGATTATGCAATAATTAAAAAACATGTTGTCATGTAGTTGCATGTTAAGAAAGCAGTAAATACAGCAGTTTATAATTGGAAGCAGTAATAATGAAAAGCAACGAAGAAAATAAGTGAGTTTTGCCTTGTAAAAGAAATTAAACGCTTAAAGGAATTTAAACAAGTAATTGCATAAAAAGGGAGGTAAAATTTCACAAGAACAATCATAAATGGTAAAAGCCTAATATCCCCAGCAGAGTCGCCATGCTGTCGCAACCCCCTTTTTCCCTCTTTGCATCGGGAGATCGTGTTTATGGCATTTTGGGTAGAGGGCAAATCGTTCCTTTTGGGAAATGGGTTTTGCATTTGAAGAGTCGCCACCTAATGATTTATGGTGCATTAAGACACCTTCAAGGTTCACTTATAAGTTTGCTTGATAACCAGAGATAGGGTAAGGGCTTGAAATTATCCTAAGGGGAAGGTGTTAGGCACCCCTCAGGATCCACTAGTGTGGTTCCCGACCAAATAGTTCTTTGTGAGTTTGGTGTAATTAACATGTAAACAGATAAGGCTCAAGTAAGAGGGGATTTTAAGACACGAATGTCTGAAAGTAAAACAGAGTTTAAAAAAAACAAACATTAAAAGGCTGATTTTGAAAAGAAGTTACAATTCTGTAAATATTTAAAGAAAAGGAAAGAGGAGAGGGAGGTCCTCGGTTTATTTGTAATATGAATCACATCAATGCAATACCCGGTAATCACTCCTCAAAAGAGGGGCTACACGTGGTATTAGCGCACCAGTCATCATATCCATATCTACCCTTCCCACACCATTAAGGTACTAAAGCACAGATTGGTCTCGACCACTATTGCATGTTGTTACCCGTCCCATTCCTATCAGTCTCCGAAGCACTTAGGACTACTATTCCTAAAGGGAATGGATATTAGGCTGACTTTGAAGTTTCAAAGGTGAAAAAGCTAAGGCGACATACAAAACACAAATGACTACACAATTAAAGGGGGAAGCACATAAAACATTGAAGGCTCATATATACCTCCTCAAACAAAGCAACCAAGTAGCATGACTCAAACAACAATCAAGGTCTGAATCTAAAAGGTACTAAGGCAAGGGGAGTTTAAGTTGTTGAAGCAGATCAATTTATTACGTAACTCAGATAAGAAGTCCGAATCAAGCCTGCCTGCTGGTTGTAGCGATTACTAGTTAACAGAAGCGGGCTCAGTTTTTTATTTGTTGTTATTACCTAAATCTTGCCTAAGTGTTTGGGTGAGATCTTATGAACATGATATCTATTACTGATTCGGAATGTGGCAAAGCAGTAACAAATTTAAAACGAGCGGTTTGAGATCCTATAGGCATGCTTGCTAATCGTGTTAAATAAGGAGATTAAGTTATTTAAAAAACTGGTTCAGAATAAAACCGATTTTAAGTTAGGCTAGTTTCAGATTCTGCAGACGATGATATCCACTAATGCTGATTTTAATCCCTATAGACATGATATCTAATCTTGCTGATTTTAATCCCTATAGACATGATATCTAATTTATGTGGAATGGAAACAGGCAGGATTTTACTTGGGAATTCCTATAGGCATGATTTCTATACATTAT
Source organism: Nicotiana attenuata (assembly GCF_001879085.1). NCBI lineage: Eukaryota > Viridiplantae > Streptophyta > Magnoliopsida > Solanales > Solanaceae > Nicotiana > Nicotiana attenuata. The sequence goes on along the minus strand of NW_017671972.1, from coordinate 13,418 downwards.
ATTGAACATGATACCTGCTTATAGCCGTTTAGATCCTAAAGCATGGTGTCTAAGTGTGGTAACAAACGCGCAGAATTTTAAACAAGTCCTATGGGCAGGTTACCTAAATGTAGAGTCAAAAATGCAGTATTATTAGAGGACAGATCCTATAGGTATGATGTCTAAATGTAAAGTTGAACATACAGAATTTAAAGTAAATCCTATAGACATTGTGTCTAAATGCAAAAGAAAAACAAGTCCTATAGGCATGTTTTCTACCCTTCTAACATACGAACATGCATAATTACCCCTCCCTTTTCTAATAGCCAACCCTGTGTGTTTATTACAAAGTATTACAAACCAAAATAATGAGTTGCATAAGAATAAATGTAAAAGAAGAGGTTACAACCAGAGGAAGCTTGATTCTTGACTTCCTCTCTGAGTTAGGGAATAAACCACCTCAAGACGCCATTTGTTTCAAAGCCTTACCTGGGTGTGTCAGAGTTCCCTAAGGGTCTCAAAGGACCCCGTGCAGTGCTTACACCCATGTTTGCAGAACCAGATAGAGATGAGTGCAGTGTGGAAGGGCCAGCCCTTATGTGTCCAAGTTCATGGGTCCCAAGGCAAGGCTCACACAAGAGGGGCAGAACTTAAGTATAAGTAGTTAAGTTTCCAAGATTCCACACGATTTCACTTTAGAGAAGCGAGAGTTAGAATCACAACATAGTTTGTAGACCCATCCAAACACCCCTACATAACCCACATATATGTNAGTCAGGGGTTTGGGAATACATTGCAAAGAGCATATATCCTTGGGCAGGAATCAGGTTTGGGCATGCACAACATTAGATGGTGCTGGAACGCCCATAAATCAACCAGAACGCACAACATATAGAGGGGATATGGGGGTTTATGACTCCAGGGGGGTCATTTTTGGGTCCTGCACAACAATGTCCAATGTTGTCATGCCCCAAACCAACCAAAGTTACCAAACAAATAGGGGATATGGGGGTTTAGGACTCATAAGTCATAATAATTGACTGATAGAATTCATACATAAGAAAGCATTGATTCAGAATAGGAAAGGTAGATTACATGATGCTTAGTAATGGAAGTTTACTAAACACAAGCAGGAAAAAAACAAGGGTGAAGGAAATAGTAAAGAAACATGTTGTTGTTGATGCTGAAATTTAGTTAGAACATACCAGTAAAGATGCAAATGCAGAAAGGAAAAAAAGTAAGCAAGCTTTCCACAGCCTAGCCTTGGCTTTCAGCTGGCTAGGTAAGGCAGTAACACAAGTAGCAACAGAGAAAACAAAGAGTTTTAGTGGAGTGTGTGTTCTGAACTAAAGTATTTTATTCCATGTGTTCGTTGTCCTTGAAAGAAGAGGGGTGAAGGGTATTTATAGACTTTTGTAAACATGTGATAAATAAGGTAATAAGTAAAGTTCAATACAAATATGGAAACAGTCAACAGTCAGAATCAATCAACCAAGTGATTCCCCTTTAATTGAGGAATCGCTTGTTTAACATGGCTAACAGATTCAAAATAAGGAAAGAAAATCAGTTTGTAGGCAGACTGATTATTACCATAGAAGAAGTAGTAAAAACATTAAGTAAGCAATCGAGTCTAAGTACAGAAATATACTTATTTTGGGAAAAGATTCAACAAGGTAAAATAAGGACATGGATCAATTAACGTTAACAGGCGAGTGAAATTAGAGTTCACAAAAGAAAAGTTTTGAAATCAGTCCCAAGATTAAAGATCAATCAAAGAAGGAACCTTAGCATATAAATAGAGTGAACAACACTAGACATGCGAGGCCAAACCTATTGGCAAAAGAAACAGCATGCAATAGTATTACAAAGTTCACTAGATAGCAAACACTCGAAGCACAATAATCAAGTAGGTCAAGTCACATTGAATCAATAGTGAAGAGAAACAGAGTATGAGAGGCATGTAAAGGGTCTCACAGTAGCATATGAGAAAACCCTTTTGAAAAGATAGGGTTTCAAGCAGGGTCGAATTTTAAAGATAGTAAAAACCCAGAATCAAAAGACTCACATAAAGAAAAGAGGTTCTGAAACAAGGAACTTTCAAATCGAGTCAGGTATTCACACGAACGGTTTCAAACCCAAAGACATAGGTTTTCTTCATAAATAGTCAAGCTTAAAAGATGATAAACCAATAAATCGAACAAATACTAGCAAACAGTTTATGAAATCGAATGATCCCAAAAGAAATTAGTGTTTTAACAACAATCGAGTTTAAAGATGATAAACAGACAAATCAAACAGCTACTAGCAAACAGTCTCAGAAACTCGAATGAACCCTAGAGAGGTTATGGCTTTCAACATGCTAAACTCAGATAGGAGAACGACATGAGCAAACATCAGAAACACGTTAAAATCAGAGAAGAGGTTTCAAATAATTTAAAAGAAGAACCCTAATCAGAAAAGATGAAGAATCTTTATGAAAGAAAAGTTGAAGAAGCTTCAAGAAGATGCTTAAAAGTTCATGGCAATCATAGATCTAAGGTAGATCTGAAAGAAATCGAAAAGTCTCAGATATTAGGGTTTCAGAAGAACCCAAAAGCAACGAGAAAAGCCTTGAAAGTTACCAATCTAAACATGAGAGTCAAAGGTCTGACTCGAATGGCCATAGCTGGTCGGAGAAAGGTCATCGAGGAAGGACTGGACCAAATCCCTTCAGAGTCTGGTCGCGAGACCACAGAATCAAACACGTAGAAGTTATGGAAGGCTGGTATAGGTCTCAGATGACCTCGGAAGGCCATGGATTCGGGTGGCGGCGGCTAGGGATTGGGGGTGTTGCAGAGAGTGTTTGAGAGGGAAGGGTTCTAAGGCGGTGGATAGGGTTTACGGGGTCGTTTGGAATTAATTAAGGCTAGGGTGATTATTTGTCGTCGATCTGAATGATTGACGTCCTGGATTAAAACAGGCAAGTGGGTCGGGTTATGAAATTGGGTTTGGGTCGGTCTAATTGAAATTGGGTCGGGGTTCAATTGGGTTCAGAATTGGGCTATAATTGAAATGAAATTGGGCTAACATTTAAATAGCCAATTTTCCCTATTAAATTTATAAAAAATAATAAATTAATTTTTGGAAATAAATTAAAGGTACTAAAATGATTTATAACACACAATTGACTATTTAAAAATACAGGACTTAATTTTTATGAAAATGAACGTAGTTAATCCTAAAAGAGACTAATGTAGCAATTATACAATTTTAGCCTTAAAGAATACTACATAATTTTGTAAAGATATGCAAAAAACCCCTTAGCTATATTTTAGCATAAACATAAAATCTCAACAAATGAATCACCTGTCATACCTCCTTTTTCCTACTACACCCCGCGAAAGGGGCATAATAATAAGGAGTTTTTCCAATTAAAGGACAATCGAAACGGGATTTATTTAAAAGATTCAAAGTCACCACTTGAGAGATTTATGGATTTATTTTGAAAAGAATGACTCTATTTAACAGTCTGCGACCCAGAAATCCGAGTAAGGAATCCTGTTAACCCGGGAGAAGGTGTTAGGCATTCCCAGATTCCGTGGTTCTAGCACGGTCGCTCAACTGTCATATTTGGCTTAGTTACTTGATTTCGAAACATGTTTTAACATATGTGCTTTTTAACATTGAACCACTTTATTATTATTACCTTTTTAAAGAGAATTGTAACGTCGTGAAAACACGTCTCGAACCACGTCACATAAATACACCCGTGGTTTTTGACACGTTTCGACATCGTTGGGATTTGGATTTGGGTCACATAAATGCGCACCCGAGTTTAGGAAGGTAATATTATTAAATGTCGGGCCTAAAGCAACTAGCGTATTATTAACTTTATAAGAGGCCATGAAATTCGCTAAATGGCTCTTCCCGAGGTCTAAATATTTATTGAAATAGTTAAGAGGGCCACGCTATTTATGCATTTTTATTTGGCGTGGCACTCCTCGTTTTATTTTTAAGGACAACCTAAAAGAACTACGATTTTCTGTCAAGTATTATCTCTAAAAGGGCCTAATTAACTGGTGTTACTAACTGAAAATTAGTAGAGGCAGCCCACGAATGGTTTTCAGCAAATTGGGCTTCAGACCGATCCAAAAGGAGGCAAGTTTTAAGGCTGGTCTTTTATAAGGGATTTCCCAGTCTTGGGCCTCTGCCCAAACCCAAATGGGAAAACAAGCCAAGAATTGGCGCTCAGCTGTTTAATTTCAGGTCAAGCCATCACACAACTCATATAGGTTAACTCAAATACTGGGGCTTCCTGACAGGCCTAATATTAGTGGGCTGTGCGGCCCGTTATATGAATGATAGCTTCGGATTTTTAACCAGTTTATTTTCAATGAACACAAAGATTAAATGCGAACAGATTAGTTAAAGTACCTAAAACAATTTGAAATGCCTAACGATTTCAAAACAGTTGTGGCATTTGACATAACTAAGCCTTCTAAACAAGCAACTAATGTAATTCATGACCCAAATGCAAACTGACTTAGGGAGTTTAAGCCAGTGAGCTTAGCTAATCTTAACTCAGTTATAAAACAAAAACGGCACAAAATCAACTCAAATCCCCGGCCATTTACACCATTAGCTACTGGGATAATTCAACATGATACTTCGATTTTCTGATTTCAAACTAACACATGACAACATAGACTTCAAACTCAAGTTAATTCAAATTCAGCCTTACTAAGCATAATGCTCACATGATCATGAGAAGGAATACATTCAGTTTAATGGTCCTATACAGTCCTGGACAGTCTAATTTAGTTACAAATGAGAACCTACTAAAACTCTAACACTAACGATATACACTATGAAAATCAACAGAGATATCATGTTGCACTTCATTTCATTTCCAGGATTTGAGAGTTACACGATGTGTACCTGGGATTGAATCACAATAAGAAAAAGGAGAAGTCAGCAGCAGCAGATGACAAACAACAATCACAACCAGCAACAACAGGAGTAATTTTTGAACCAAAACAGCTTCTCAAAAACCCAGGAATGAACTACAGAAGTCTAGCACCTAATAGATGACCAAAAACAGCTTGACTGAACCCAAAACCAATGTAACAGTACTTTTTTTGGATATTTCTGTTGTTTTTTTTTGGTTTTTGATGATCTAGATCTAGAATTTGGATTCGAAATTAAAATTTTCAGCTTCTGAAGGCTTCTGGACATTTGGGGGGAATTTTCAGAGATTAAAACTTGTCCATTAAGGCATTAGAGGCTGCCTTATATAGGCAAAACTAAGGGCAGCCCTCAAATTTCTATTTTACCCTTTAGTCCCTCTTTTATTTTCAGTATTTAGTTAATTAGTCCTTTATTTGACTGACTTATTGCCCAAGTTATACCACTTATGTTTTGATATTCAATTTAGAACCCCATCTAGAATCTTCTAGGGAATTCCATTTTAGTTACTGCAGGGTTCTTTCCCTGATAAATGCCCATACTACCCTTAATTATTTCTGTATTTACCTCTAAGTCGTTAGCCTAGGTTAAGCTAAAACTATGTCCAATTTCGACAAACCCTTTAACTGAGCTGAGACTAACCTTGATTAAATCCAAAAGTTTGAGACACTTCAGTATTGAACTCCAATCAAAACAGATCCCCGAAAATGAAATACCAATTCACACGACCCTAATTTACACTTGAATTAACTACTAGGAACAGAATTGAATTATTGGTCCAACAAGGATAGAATTTTAACACGGAATCATGCAGTATAAACAAAGGTGAAACCTAACAGTCAAAATGAGAAGAACAAATTAAAGAGGAGAACTGCGTTTAGCTAATTTCAAACGGAAGAACAAGTAAAATATAAAAAATGACATAAACAAAACAAGAATAAGAGAACTTACTGATTAAGACTCGAACACGGTTGACCTTTCAATTTCAACCGTGGGATAATATCAATCAACTGTTCTTAGTTAAGAACAGTCAAATAACCTTATTCCACGATGAAATTGAGCCTAAAACTCGTGAAGAAATCGGAGAAGAAACGATGCCCGCTCAGGTTCCGAATTTAGATTCAATATTCGAGAAGTTTAAGGAACATTTGAAGTAACAGGGGTGTGGATTTGTGATGTGGGGGTGGAGGTGAACTTACGGTGTAAGTTTGGTTGGGATTGGGGACGGCGCCGCCGTACACGGCGATTGCGGCGCTAGGGTTTGAATTATTTGAGACGTTTGGGTGATGTTTGAAAGAAACCAATAGCAGATATGGAACGGGGAGGTGACGAAGAGGACATGGTGTAAATTTCAGGGCCATTGGACAACCGCCGCCGGCGGAGGCGATTTCCGGCCAGCGGCGCGCAGTGGTAGGCGATGGAGGGTTCTCTGAAGTGTGAGAGATGAGAGGCAGGGGGGGGTCTGAAGGGGGGGGGGGGGTATCGTTAGGACAATTATATAGTTATGGATGTAGGCTTCTCGACCGTTAGATCTTGTAACCTCGACGGTCCAGATTTAACAGGCCGAAACGACATCGTTTGGGACGGGGGTCAGGCCGGGTTAGGGAATGGGTATGGACCAGGCGGGTTTCAGGGGTTTATTTTGGGCTCAAGACTTGGGCCTGGTGGAGGAATGGCCCAACTGCTCTCTTCTCTTCATTGCCTTCTTTTCTTTTTATTTCTTTTTTAATTTCTTTTTAAATTACAACTAAATACAAATCTAAATTAATTCCTAAACCTCGATTTACCCTAAAACTAATTAAACCTATATGATAATTAACACAAAATAAATTCGAAAGAAACACTACTCAAAATCAAAGTCAAAATTAAAAGTGCGAATTGAACTATTTTTGTGATTTCTTTTTTTTTTTATAAAATAACGTGATTACTAATTAATGCAAAATGCTAAAATTAGCTTCTAAATGCACATGCAACACCCCTTTTTAGTATATTTCATTAATCAAAATGCGGAGACAAAAATGCAAACAATTAACACAAAATGCCACAAAAATTACAAAATAATGAAAGAAATCATTTTGTTTGAATTTCTGGGAATAATTCATATAGGGCAAAAATCACGTGCTCACAGCTGCCCCTCTTTGCTCGGGAACACGAAGAGTTTCCGTGCAAAGATAAGTGAGCGGATTCGAGCGATTTTTGCCCGTTTGAATACTCCGTTGTGAAGCATTTTTGAAAGAGTTGACCGCACCCTGCTTCGGAGGTTGCCTACATATCCTTGGCTAAAAAGGAATCAGGTCAGTGTAGTTCGGGAATGTCTGGTAGCTGGGACTACCAGGAGCTGTGATTTCACTGCTGTTGCCGTTGCTGCTACTGCTTGCCGATCCCCCTTATTACACCATGTCAAAATAAAAGAAGTTAGACTAAGCTATGATCTATGAATTACAAAAATCCTATCTAGATTCTTCAAACTTGCCCTTGTATTTCTTGTTGCCTTGTTGTCTTGTATCCTCTCGGTGAAATCCATTGTTGCCGCTTTGAATTGCGAACTGATATGTTTTTCCTTTCTTTCAGACTGCTCAACTTGAATGTATTCCTCTGTTATACGGGCGGGCTCCCAACTTCAAAACTTGAAAATATATGCCTCTGTTATACGGGCGGGCTCCCGACTTCAACACTTGAAAATATATGCCTCTGTTATACGGGCGGGCTCCCGACTTCAAAAACTCGAAAACATATGCCTCTGTTCTCCAGGCGGGCTCCTGATTGCTAAGACTTGAAATAAATGCCTCTGTTCTCCAGGCGGGCTCCTGATTGCTAAGACTTGAAATATATGCCTCTATTCTCCAGGCGGGCTCCTGACTGCTAAAACTTGAAATATATGCCTCTGTTCTCCAGACGGGCTCCTGATTTCAAAAATAGGCAAACAAAGAAGAATTTTCTGCCCTAGTTTGGTAGCTGGGCGCATCATGTTACCAAGCATGACTAAAAATTTGAAAGCTAAAATTTGAATTGTACTTCCCTTGTTCTCCAGGTGGTCGCCTGACTGCTGAACATAAAATGTATTCCCTTGTTCTTCAGGTGGGCGCCTGATTGCTGAAATTTGAAATATATTCCCTTATTCTCCAGGTGGGCACCTGATTGCTGAACTTGAAATGTATTCCCTTGTTCTCCAGGTGGACGCCTGATTGCTGAACTTAAAATGTATTCCCTTGTTTTCCAGGTGGGCGCCTGATTTCAACAAAAATAGACAAGACAAAGAACAATTTTCTGCCCCAGTTTGGTGGCTGGGTACAGATTGTGAGTGTAGAACTGAATCGTATTGCCAAATGTTACTAAGAATTTGAAAGCTAGGTCCTATTATCCAGAGAGGTCCTGACAACTCCTAACAATTACGAACCTAAGTTACATCCTCTAAAGGTATTACTCCCACTACATTTGTTATCAAAAGGTCTTAAACTACTCCTCATTATCCAGGAGGGTCCTGACAACTTTTAGTTAAAAAGAACAGTTTTAGCCTAAGTCATTTATACTAAAAGTACGACTTCCACTGTATCTTGTTATCTAAAAAGACCTTAAAACTACGTCCCATTATCTAGGAGGGTCCTGAAAACTTCTAGTTGAATCATATCTTAAGCATGCAAACTTGGAAACCAACTTATATTCCTTTGGGGTACATTTATGCTAAATTATGCTACTCATGATTGTTTTGAGATTTAAACTAAGTCCCATTTTCCAGGAGGGTCCTGAGAGTTTATGGTCAAACCTGTTTTGGTGCTTGCTTTATCCCTTAAGGAGGGTTTCTCCGAAACCAACGAAAACTTCCTGCCCCTGTTTTAATTAAAGAAAAATCTTGTCAGTTTAAAAATGGTGGTTAGTTGATGGCATTCTTGCTGAAGACGTCTCCGCTGCTGTGTTTTGCCTCGCCTTTCTTCTTGAACTTGCCTCGAACCGCTTTGACTTCCTGACAGCCTTTCAAAATCCCCATGACTTTTGATGACCCGAGTGTTCTATCCCATCCTGTTGTTGTACATTTCTGACCCCTTTATCTGAAACTTTGCCTCTCCTCACAAAACTATCTGGCCAGTCCACCGACGAAACATCCGATGATCCTTTGTGTCTTATTTTGCATTTTTACATCTTTGGTATATTCCGGCCCTGTTGTGCTTTGCAACTGGGAAGCTGGTAGTTAGCCTTGACATCCTTTCCTCTTTGTTTCGGACAAGACCAACATTAAAAACATCTTAAAGAACAAACCTCAAAAATGAATGAAATGCAATGACCTTGAGAGTTAAGGATAAAGAGGATCCAAAACCGGACGATTTATAAACAGGAATGAAAAGAAAAGAAACTTATTTGAGAGGAACAGCTGGTACCATTGAACATGCCATGTATTTTTGACTAACCGGCCCAATCTGTCCAACCAATCAACTTTCAATTGCCACGCTTTGTTGCCCCAGGATTCCATAACCTGATTTCTTCAACCCAAACCTTAACCTTATTCATCTTGCAATGTCTTGAACAACTTTCAACCATAGACTCATCTCATTTGTCCATCTGAAAACTCACTTTTGCCTTAAGGTGCACGTGAGGTTTTCACCAATAAGACTCTCTCATTTCTAATTTCCCTCAACTCACTTCGCCTTACGGTGCCCGTGAGGGTTTTCACCAATAAGACTCTTTCATTTTTTATTTCTCTCAACTCACTTCGCCTTACAGTGCCCTTGAGGGTTTTCACCAATAAGACTCTCTCATTTTTTATTTCTCTCAACTCACTTCGCCTTACGGTGCCCGTGAGGGTTTTCACCAATAAGACTCTCTCATTTTCATCATTTTTCTGCTTGGACCAGAGTGTTGTCCCTAACATAAATCACCTATTCTTGCTCGACTTGGCATTCCCTAAAGACTGATCATAAGGTCTTTTCCTTGGACCGTAATGCAAGCTTTTGGACAAGGTTAGAAAGAAAGGGTATCAAAGGCTCAAAAACAATTCGACGTGGGTTCAAAACTACAACTGTCGGAATCAAATCTCTTGCACAACCACAACTTCTGCCCCAGTTTCTTCCTTGGGGACTTTTGAACTTTTATTTCGGTGTGACTGAACCTCAGAGAGAGGCTGCCTATGTACCTTTTTGGGATCAAGTCAAACGTAGTTCAGGTCATAAAATTACTTTTGTTGTTGTGATTTCTCTTTTCTTTCCTTCCTCTTTCTCTTCTTTTTCTTTTTGTTTCCTGTTCTTCTTTTTATTCTCTTTTTCCTTTTTTCTTTTCTTTTCATTTCTTTTCCTTTCCTTTTTTCTTTTCCCTTTTTTTCATTTTCTTCTTCTTTTCTTTTCTTTTCCTTCTTTTCATTTTTCTTCTTCTTTTCTTTTCTTTTCCTTCCTTCCTTTTCTTTTCACTTACTTATCCTCTGCACTTGCGTTTCTGAATTATGCCATTGATTGCGAAAGAGGGGTATGAAAGAAAATAAACAAGGCTCAAAGGGGTAACAAAGGATAAAGTGTTTAGATAGCAAAATAAAACGCCTTTATCATTTCAATCTTCAAAATATGCCAAATACAAACAAATACAATTAAACAAAGAAATCATACATAGTATCTTTTGACCGCATCGGAATTGATAGCCATTTCTACACATTTTCCTTCCACATCCGTCAAATATAGTGCACCATTAGACAACACTCTGGTTACAACAAATGGCCCCTGCCAGTTTGGGACGAACTTTCCTTTTGCTTCAGCCCAATGAGGCAAAATACGTCACAGCACTAACTGTCCCACTTCAAACTTCCTCGGACGCACTTTCTTGTTGTACGCTCTTGCCATTCTTTGTTGGTACAATTGGCCATGACACACTGATGCCAATCTTTTCTCATCGATCAAACTCAACTGTTCCAGGCAGGTTTTCACCTATTCATCATTATCGATCTCAGCCTCCGCGATAATTCGAAGGGACAGGATTTCCACTTCTGCGGGTATCACTGCTGCGGTGCCATACACCAATGAATAAGGAGTCGCCCCTACTGAAGTTCGAACAGTGGTGCGGTACCCCAACAATGCAAAAGGCAGCTTTTCATGCCACTGTCTAGAACCATCTACCATTTTCCGAAGTATCTTCTTTATATTCTTGTTGGCCGCCTCAACCGCAGCATTTGCCTTAGGGCGGTATGGGGTAGAATTGTGATGGGTAATCTTGAACTGCTCACATGTCTCTTTCATCAAATGACTATTGAGATTAGCTCCATTGTCTGTAATGATCACCTTTGGTATCCCAAACCGACAGATAATGTTTGAATGCACAAAATTCACCACAGCTTTCTTGGTTACAGACTTGAGCGTTTTAGCCTCTACCCACTTGGTAAAATAATCTATAGCCACTAAAATGAACCTGTGCTTTTTGACGCTGCTGGCTCAATTGGCCCAATGACATCCATGCCCCATGCAACGAAAGGCCACGGTGCTGACATCGTGTGTAATTCTGATGGTGGAGAATGAATCAAATCTCCATGCACTTGGCACTGATGACATTTGCGTACGAATCTGATACAATCCCACTCCATAGTAAGCCAATAATACATTGCTCGAAGAATTTCTTTGCCAGAGCGTACCCACTCATATGCGGTCCACAAACTCCGGAATGTACCTCAGTCATGATAGTTGTGGCCTGCCTCGCATTAATGCATCTTAACTACCCAAGATCTGGAGTTTTTTTGTACAACACTGAACCACTAAAGAAAAACTCGCTTGCCAACCGTCGAATCGTTCTTTTCTGGTCACCTGTGGCCTGTACCGGATACATCCCCATCCTGATATATTCCTTGATGTCATGAAACCACGACTCACCGTCAAGTTCCTCTTCCACCACATTATAATAAGCATGCTGATCGCGGACCTGAATCTGCCAAGGGTCCACGTAAGCCTTATCTGGATGATGCAACATTGACGCCAAAGTAGCCAAAGCATCGGCGACCTCATTATGAATCCTTGGAATGTGCCTGAACTCTATTGACTGAAACCGTTGACAAAGATCATGCAAGCATTGTCGGTACGGTATAAGCTTCAAGTCCCGTGTTTCCCATTCTCCTTGAATTTGGTGTACCAGTAGGTCCGAGTCACCCATGACCAAGACTTCCCGGACACCCATATCTACAGCTAACCTCAGACCCAAGATACATGCCTCATATTCTGCCATGTTGTTAGTACAATAGAAACGAAGCTGAGCTGTAACAGGGTAGTGCTGCCCTGTTTCAGAGATAAGTACTGCTCCTATCCCCACGCCTTTCATGTTGGCAGCCCCATCAAAGAAAAGTTTCCATCCCGGCTTCTCAACTTGTTCCAACTCATCAATGTGCATCACCTCTTCATCAGGGAAATAAGTCTTCAAAGGTTCATAATCCTCATCAACTGGATTCTCGGCCAAATGATACGCCAAGGCCTGTGCTTTCATTGCGGTCCGAGTCACGTAGACAATGTCAAATTCTGTAAGCAGGATCTGCCACTTTGCAAGCCTCTCCGTGGGCATGGGCTTCTGAAAAATGTACTTCAACGGGTCCAACCGAGAAATGAGATAGGTGGTGTATGATGACAATTAATGTTTCAATTTCTGCGCTATCCAGGTTAAGGCACAATACGTCCTCTCAAGTTGAGTTTACTTCACCTCGTAAGATGTGAACTTCTTGCTGGGGTAATAAATCGCTTGCTCTTTTCTGCCAGTAACATCATGTTGCCCCAGTACACAGCCAAATGAATTATCCAAAACCGTCAAATATAGAATCAAAGGCCTCCCTGGTTCTGGCGGGACCAACACGGGTGGGTTCGACAAATACCCTTTTATCTTATCAAAAGCCTCCTGACATTCATTCGTCCACTTGACTGCAGCATCTTTCTTTAACAGTTTGAAGATTGGCTCACAAGTTGTCGTGAGCTGAGCAATGAACCTGCTGATATAATTCAATCTCCCCAACAGACTCATCACCTCAGTCTTGTTCCTCGGAGGTGGCAATTCCTGAATAGCCTTGATCTTTGATGGGTCTAGTTCAATACCCCGGCGGCTGACTATAAACCCCAACAACTTTCCAGATGGCACTCCGAAAGCGCACTTTGTAGGATTGAGCTTAAGATTGTACCTGCGAAGCCTTTGGAAGAACTTCCTCAGATCCTTGACGTGGTCAGACTGCTTTCTAGACTTCACGATCACATCATCCACGTACACCTCAATTTCCTTGTGTATCATATCATGGAATATTGTTGTCATTGCCCTCATATAGGTTGCCCCAGCATTTTTCAAACCAAACGGCATGACCCGATAACAGTATGTTCCCCACGGCGTGATGAATGTCGTCTTTTCTGCATCCTCCTCATCCATTAAGATCTGGTGGTACCCCGCGTAACAATCCACAAAAGAACCAATCTCATGTTTGGCACAATTATCAATCAATATGTGGATGTTCGGCAGTGGGAAATTGTCTTTTGGACTTGCCTTGTTAAGATCCCGATAATCAA